>NC_081557.1:112277607-112327710 GCF_022355385.1 Mustela nigripes | reverse complement strand
ACAGACCTGTACCCCTGGGGATAAAAATATATGTTTATAAAAAATAAAAAAAATAAAAAAAAAAATTAAAAAAAAAAAAAAAAAAGATATTGCAGTCTCATCCAATAAAAGTTCCCCTCAGGAAAGTCTTAAAGCAGCGCTTCCTATTTTGCTACTTTCTTTACTGCTTACAGAGGAGAAATCTATATAAGGGTATGTTTTATAATCACCCAAGAGATTTCATTTCTACCTTGCCAGCAAGTGAAATGATGCCTTATTCTCAGTATCTGTCATGTTTTTAGGTTATGATGACCAGAGTGAAGTTCATGTGCGCTGACAGAAAAATTCATTTTTCTCAAGGGAAAACTTCTTTGATATATTCAATTTGTGCTTTTGCCTTAAATGAAACAGCCTATTTTATTTTGAATAACTATCATAATATAGACAATATTACAGCAATATTAAAAGAAGTCTAGATGTGAATCATTATCATTTCTTTCCCTATCTTTTCATTCCCCCTTGCTATTATATGATAGCTTAGAGTCAGGGCTTGGAATATAAAAAACTTGTGGTAAAACTGCTCTATGGCACCTTATACCTATACAATATTGGCCAACACACTTCTCAAAACCAAAGTTCTCATAGGGAATAATAACCTACCCCATGGGTGACCATAAGTGTGGGGTCAGATAATGCAAATAATGGTCACAATATAATGCCAGCAATGAAACAGCTATAAAAATGTTAACTGATACTGTTATGATTACTGTTTTTATCATAATTGCTATGTTGTAAGAAGAACTGAAGTCTAAGACCGAATAGAAATCTGAGGATTTACTTTTTGTAGCTCCGCCCACATTGGACATCAGACTCCTTGCACTACAGGATTATCTCTTTATCCCAATTTCTAGTAAAATGCCTGGCATGTAGCCAGGTCTCTCCAAATCCAAAGGAATATTCAAATGACCAGATGAATAAGCACCTACTGCCAAGATCAAGAAAACTTAAGAAAGACTCACCTTATACTACAAAATACATGATAAGATTTCTGTTCATAAGCATAACAAAATATGGACTAAATTCTCATTTCTAGAAAATATCTGGAAAATAGAAAATGTCTGGATAATTAGATGTTCCATGAGTAGTATACTTTTAAGCCATCCCACCTATGGCATGCCTGTTGTTTGTGTGTGTGTGTGTGTGTATATATATATATATATTCACACATATATATTCCATATAGTCTATACCACTATAGGATAATATAAAAATTTCTGATCCTTAAAATTCACTTAAGATCCTTATTCTGAGTGCTCTGAGAAGCCATTTTACTGTTCCATGGAGGGTAGTGACATAATAAGAATGCATTTTACAGATTCCTTTTGCTAAACTGGGGAGGACGCACTGTGGGGAAGATTAGAAGCAGGACTAGCTAGAAGGTGATTTTTGGTAGTCAGGGAAAAAAAAGATGTTGATGCTCAGGAAAAGGGTATTTAATTAAGATAAAGAGAAGGGCTATTCTTTGAAAGTTAATGGATTGAAATGACTACCAGTAGGGATGAGAGGTGGTGTGGGAGGGTAGAGCAGCATGGGGGAAGTGAAGAAAGAGAGCAGGTAAGGGAGACAGTAGGGCTTTGGTCAAAGAATAGTACTGATAGTGGTTATCATTTCCTGCGAGCAATAGGGATGTGGAGGAGAACCAGAGCTCCCCATTACATTGGTTAATTGTTGATGATCCCCTCAGCCCAAAAATTCTGATACTAATTTTTCCCCCAGGAAGAAAAGCAGTCTTCCAGATTCTGTTGGTTTCTTTCACTTGGTAAAGCCATTCACTTTCTCTTTTTTGAATTTTTTGTTTTATTCCCCCTTGTCTCTTCTGCTTCTAGTTAGAGAGCTAAGGTTCACAAGAATATAAAAGAGAGATGTAGATTTTCCCATAAATACCCCTCTCTCGGGAAAAGGTCATTGAGCCCAAGAAGAAGAAGAAACAAACTACCTTGTAAAACTCATCATTAAACTCAGTTTACTTAGCCCCACTGCACTATTTATGACAAGTCACTAAAACGTCAGCCTATTCCTCAGTGAAATGAGTCATTCTGTTTTACAGTTAAGCTTTTCCTTAAAATGTTTTGGTGAGTAATGTGTATAGGATACATAACAACTTTATTTTCTCAGTATCCGAAGCATTTATAAAAACCCTGGATTATGCAAATAGCAGGTAAACAAGAATACTTTTTAAACAATCTCTTCATGGTTTGATTTTAAAACATTCCTCCATAAACACACTAGGCAGGAAGCACTGCGTTCATTTCCTGAGCAGTTACTCTAGGGTGCCCATTATTGGATGATGGGAGTGCTGAGTTAATGAGCCTTAGAATCACCTCTTGAACCAGACTAGCTAACTTAACCAGATGCTTTCTCAGCATCACTTCCAAAAAATACCTTCACAGCAAACATCAATAATAATGTCAAGGAAAAATAATAGAAATGACTTATAATAAACCATTGAAGACACATCTGGTAGGCAAATGATCTCAGCTAATCTTTGCTAAAAATAAATAAAATAAAACAAAGCAAAGCTAAATGAAACAAAATAGGATGAAAGAAAAAAAAAAAAAAACCCTCAACCTTCAGTGCTTTACCATTTAGGAGCTGCTGAAGTATTTCTTCCACACACCTGCTTGGCCACTGTGGCAGAAGTTTTAGGCACTGGATGCTTAGATAAGACATGATATATGAAATGCTAAACAAGTGAAGTCCCTAGTGCAGAAAACTGCTCTAGGGTAAGACAGGTGACAGCACACAGTGGATAATAAAAGGCCAAAATCACTTTCCCATTTTTCAGCTGAAAGGAGCAAATGGTATGAGAACAGTTTCATTTTAACATGTACTGTTGGGACTTGATCAGCTACCCTGATGTAACTACGGATTGAATCTTGTTATTACATTAGCTCCGTGGTGAAGACATGCCAATTTTCATCCTACCTGAGAGATGAGGTTTTCATGTCACCTGGGAACTCATTATAGGGCAAACATTTTGCAGTTACAGTTGCTGAATTAATTATAGGCACAAATCCCAACTCAGAGGGAAAAGATAAGTTTGGGAATCAGATAACATGATGACACTGAGCTTTTCATACCCAAACCCATAAATCATCAAAATTATTAAAAACAAAGAGGCTTTGTGTGTGTGACATCATAAAATAGTGCCACAGTAAACAGCAAATAAACCTTGGAACAGCTGCATCAAGTTTCAGGGAGTAGAGGAAGTACATCTATTGTGAAACTTCATTTCCCTGAGAATGAAAGATTTATAGGATTCTTTCACTCCAAAACCTAAATAAAACTCTGCTTAAGAGAAAAATCAGGACAATAAATAAGCGTGCAGCAGAATGATATTTTCCCTATCTTACTGTCCGTTGGCACATTTAATCTTATGGTATTTTGTAGATTATTTCATCATTAATTCTCAAAACTTTTAAGTCATAATGGCCCACTACCTCACCTCATTAAAGTTCAAGATGTGATACAAGAAGATCCCTCAGTCAAAATTTAATCTTTCTTCCTTGCAAATCCCTTCTCTATAGCACTTATTAGTAAAATTTTGTGATATCTTACTCTAGTTCAGGGATCCCTCTGATATCCTCACTCTTCTTCAACCTTTTCTTTATCAGCATCCTGAGACATGCCAACATGGGAGACAGTTCAAAAGTGAGCAACAAGTGTGAATAAATGCTTGGGAAATAGTATAAAGAAAGATGAAATGCATATTTTAGATAAAATAGAAAGCTGCTACCAGAATGAATAAATATATATATATATATATATATATATATATATATATATATATATACCAGTAGCAGTTTTCCAGAGCAAAGTCTTAAATGTCAGTGACATTTGGCAAGGTTTAATTCAAAAAGAAAATGTATATATACCACATCTTCTTGATCCATTCATCTGTTGATGGACATCTAGGTTCTTTCCATAGTTTGGCTATTGTGGACATTGCTGCTATAAACATTTGGGTGCATGTGTCCCTTTGGATCACTACTTTTGTATCTTTAGGGTAAATACCCAGGAGTGCAATTGCTGGGTCATAGGGCAGTTCTATTTTCAACATTTTGTAAAATTTCTAAGAGCCAATTGTCCAAAATTCACTTGCCTGCTGTCTTCACCCTTACTCATACCCTCCATCAGAACTCTTGTATCACACTCTCCTTTGGCTACTCATCATATACACAGAATGTTGGATGCTTTCATTTTCTATATTATAGCCTGGGAGGTATTTCAGACTGTAGTAAAGAATGTATACTCTAGAACAGTGGTTCTCAATCACAGGTGATTTGGACATGTCTGAAGATAATTTTAGTTGCCACAGTTAGGGGAGGGGCTGCTACTGGCATCTAGTGAGAAGAGACCAGCGATGCTGCTAAACATTCCACAAAGTGTAGAATGGTCCTTAACAACAAAGAATCATCTGGTCCAACATGCTCTGCTCCACAAGAATCGGCAGGAAATGAAAGCACTGACTATGCTCAAGGGCTCCAAGCAAGCTATGGTTCTTGAGGTCGGAAACATCACATGCCTCCTGATGGTGGTGAAAATGGAAAGATTTAGGTGAAATTCATCAGTCATAGCTGAACCGTCCATCCAGGCTGCTCTCAAAACACTTTTCTAGGTAACTGCCCCTCTCTATGTAGGATGAATGAATGACCTGAATGACCTGAATTCAGGTCATCCTGAATGACCACAGTGTGTGTACTCTCAATCCACTAAACTCAGATGTGTGAATCTGCAACTTGATTTTTTATAACTAACTATAGTTTCTATCTCGAGCTGTCATTATACCTAGTTACAGAAAGCTTTACTGTATTAATTAAGGGAACATTCACTCAAGTCAAGATTGTTTTGGTTAACTCTACAGAAATGCATACATGGCCCATCCCCCTTGCCCCTTTGAGGCGTATGTGGCAGCATACTGGCAGCAGGGGAGGCATCTTGTCCTTAGTCTTGGCCCCAACTGGCATCCCCCAGTGCAACCTCCTTCTCAGCTGTCTCTTCTCATTCCACTCTCCAGATCCCCTCAGGTCTACTTGCTCTCTAGCACATGTGTTCTCCCTCTCCCACTTTTGTACCTCCCTTCCCTCTCTTGCTCTCTCATTCCATCTCTTTCTCACCATACTTCCAGGATTTTGACCCACTCAGCTGCAGGAATTTTGGTGAAAGTGTCTCCAAGGCCAGTCCTCCCTGATTTCCCTCTAGGTCATCTTGAGTTCACTGCAGGCAGACAATGGAAGCAGACACCCACCCATAATGCTGGGCTGCAAGCAACACTGTCCTTTCCTACTCTGAGAGTGGCCAGATTTTCTGATCCTCAGGTCCAGGGCTCCCTTTACAGAGACCCTCATTGGCAATGAACACATTTAGGTGCTCTAAAATTTTCTTTCTACCTCCTCCACAGTATTGTTCCAAGCATATTGATCTGGCCAGGGCTTTGTCCTTTGAAAATAAAAAAGTCTTTTGTTTTTCTTTGCATTATTGTCATACTCTCTCCTCCTATGACAGTAGAAGCCATGCTGTGTGTGCATGTGTGTGTGTGTGTGTGTGTGTGTGTTTGTAAGAGGGAATGCAATGAAGTAAACAAAGAGATGTTGGGGACCTAAACACTTTGTTGATAAATTATAATGTTATCGTGCTACTGATAGCTAAAAGTAGAGTCATAATAACATGATCAAGTTATTATTACTATAATAGTTCTTTTCAACTTATAAATTTTTCTCATAAGATATATTTTACCCTAGATTCAGATGGAAATTTAAACTATAATTTCTCTTATATACTTAAAATCATTGATTTTTACCACCAACTCTTGATTTTGGTCCAGGTCATGATCTCAGAGTTGTGAGATAGAGCCCCAGACCCCATGAAGAGCAGGGGTTCTGCTTCTCTTTCTTCCTCTCCCTTTGCTCTTCTCCCATCTCCCTATCTCTCTAAGACATAAGTCATAAATAAATACATTAAATAACATAAGTAAAAGTTTCTCTGGCTTCTGTGAGCCATTCCCGCAAATTAATCAAATTTCAGGGTGGGTTGTAGGAGTCTCCAATTTATAACCAGTCAGTTAGAAGTACAGGTAACAACTTGAACTTGACTGGCATCTGAAGTGAGGGCGGTCTTATAGGACTGAGCCCTTAACATATGGGATCTGATGCCATCTCCAGTTTAATAGTGTTAGAATTAAATTGCACTTGTAGAACACGCAGTCAACATCCACTAAGAATAAGAATTGCTTGGTGGTATTGGAAAAAAAAAGACATATATCAGAGCTATAAGTTCACTACTTCATTAAAAGCTCTCTAATAACCAGGTATTTTTTCTTCCTGGCACCTCCTGCATGAATTTCCCAAGCATTTACTCAACTTTTGCCAATTCCAGATTCCTAGAGGTCCAGGATAGTTGTGATGTGGAGACAAAGCAGCATTGAGTCAGTCCACCTGTACCTGGAAAAGGATTCTGACTTCCCTCTTCTCTGTGGTCAGGACAAAATGAGCGGTCTTGAATGTTTTTTGAGATATGTCTGTTGAGTGAGTTTCATCTCTTCCTATATGGAAACTCTAACCAGAAAATATAATAAAAAAATTTATCTACCGAACAGAATGGACCCCATGGATTCCATTTTGCTATATGGGGAACAAAGCCTACTTTCTTGGAACAGTAAACACTAGACTTCTTTTCCACCTGTTCTAAGTTGAAACAGAATAAAAAGTTCACACTTGAGGTACTCATTACCGTCCTCAGTCAAATATTCTGAATTTAACACAAATCCTTTCACTATCTGTATTCCACTTATTTCCCTTATTTTCTTCCTAGATCCTGTAAGCTTAGGGTAGAATGCTTTTGCCTTCACTAGTTCCAACAGGCGACTGGTATTTACATTTTTTGTCTTTTTTGTGAGACTCTCTACTGATTGCTAAATATGAGGGCTCCCCTCTGGTGCCTCTCCTGGGGAACAAGCACTTATATCAGCAAGAAGGCCAAACAACAGGAACAGCTTCTTGGGCACTGCAGCAGCAGACAGCAGGTGGAAGAATATGGCTTGATTTGGATTGAACAGCACAGCAAAACTTTTGTGCCAAAAGCATTGCCTGCAGTCACTGAAATAGATTTTTCATAGAAATAAATATAAAACTTTAAATAAAAAGTTCTCTAAAGAGTCTTTGTATAAAAGTGATATCATGTTATGGCTATAACATCTGAGAACATAAAGGCTTGAATTCATTAACTTCATTAAAAAAAAAAAAAAAAAAGCTCATTTCCTCCTGGGGATTCCTATTCTATCATTATTGGTTTTGTAAACCTCAAAAAGACCAAAGTCTTGCTTAGGAGGAAAAGATACTGGTATTTCATTTAGAAGAGATAGGGTGAAGCTTAAAACACACACACACACCACCACCACCACCACCAACAACAACAACAACAACAACGACAACAACTACCAGGAGACAGAACATTCCAGCACGCTCTATACTGCAGCCTCCTAAAATGCTCAGCTCTGTTTAGCTGGGTAACTCCTCAAGGTCATTTTGCTCACTTTAGTGTTACAGTGATCATTTCCATACCAATTCTACCCACCTAAACCATTTTTTGGAAGGAGAACAGCTATAGGCCAAATATTTGTATACCCTCAAAAATTATATGCTGAAACCTAATCCCTAAATGTGAGAGTTTTTGAAGGTGGGGACTTTGGGAGGTGATTAAGTCATGAAGGGGGAGCCCTCCAGAATAGGATCAGTGCCCTTATGAGAGAAACCCTAGAGATCACCCTTGTCCCTTTGCCACGTGAGAGGACACAGTGAGAAGACATCTTTCTTCCAACCAGAAAGCAGGTCCTTACCTGAATCTGAATCTGTCAGCATGTTGATCTTGGACTTCCCAGACTCCAGAACTGTAACAAATGTTTGTTGTTTAAGCCACCAGTCCATGGTACTTTGTTATGAAAGCCTGAAAAGACTAAGATATAAGTACTGAAGATAAACCTGGCACCACTAGACAACAACCTGAGGATAATCTACCCTCAATAGGGAAATCTATACTTCTTCCCTTGCATTGGGAAACTCATACAAATTTCCATTGTCACAGGAGCTCTGCAATATACTTAAGATGGGTACTGTTAAGTTGCCCTGTAGCAATGCATCATTAGAATCATGTCCTTTAGGGGCGTCTGGGTGGCTCAGGTTATGATCCCAGGGTCCTAGGATCAGGCCCCGCATCGGGCTCTCTGCTCAGCAGGGAGTCTGCTTCCCCCTCTCTCTCTGCCTGCCTCTCTGCCTACTTGTGATCGCTGTCTGTCAAACAGACAAATAAAATCTTAAAAAAAAAAAAAAAAAAGAATCATGTTTTTTGTTTCTCAACTGGAGACCTATTAACCCATCATGTTCAGCGTCTGACTCACTGCATAGTTTATATAGACACTTTAGGAAATTTATTTTCATGATTTCCTTCCTTGTAACATAAGAAAAATCAATAGATGTTCTCAATAGCCCAGGAATGGGTATAAAAAGGAAAATAAACCAGAAGGAAATTGGAGAGTTAAGTCCTTATAAAAAACAAAATAAGAAAAGGGACAATTTCCAGCAAACTTTACTAGGAAAACGTCAACACTCACAATGATCTAGCTAAAAGTAAGCCCCTTGTACCTACCACCAATGTATAAAATTTCTAGCACTGAGTAAGTAGATCAAGTGAAATTCTGCTGACTCCAGTTTTATCCTTTGGCACAACCTTTGTCTATTGATGACATAGTTAACCCCAAATACCAATATCAGTGATAAATGTTTCACAGGGTTTTGAAACATTTTTAAATTCCTTAAATCCTTGGATAAGCTCTATCAAATCTTCTTTGATATCTTTTGATCCATCATGACCTCACTATAGCCATCTTCAGGAACATGAGCAATTTGAGAACATTTCTTCTGAAATAGCTGTCATTTTTGCAAGTTTTCAAAAGAAAATATCAGCTTGACAACTAAAGTCTTTTAATAAAAATAAAAACTAATTTAATTCTATCACTTGTTCTACCTAAGCTAAATATAAAACCGTGAAACATGGTGAGGGTATTAAAATCTCATTACAGACAGCAAAATCCACATAGTTCATGATAGCCTAAAGCCCATTTCTGTCTCAAAGTTTTGATTCACCTACAAAACCCAATGAAAGTTTTTCCTCACTGGTCCTACTTAAGGAAAAAAAAAAAAAAAAAAGTATCCTTTAGTTAGAATTTGAAAAGTTTGTAATATTTGCACTGCTATTTTCAAATTTATACTGCCATACGGCCTAGCAAAGGCTTTTATCCTAGTATTTGGCTAGAAAATATTGGGGTATCTTAAAAACTGATTTAATAATATATGATAAAACAATATTTTTTCTAAGTCCCTAAAGAGCAATTTTTAAAAATATTTTATTTATTTATTTATTTATTTGAGAGATAGCATGAGCACTAGTAGGGGAGGCAGAGGGAGAAGCAGACTCCTGGCTGAACAGGAGCCCTGGGATCATGACCTGAACCAAGCCAAAGGCCCACACTTAACTGCCTGACCCAGGTGCTCCCCCTAGAGAGCAGTTAAAGAATACATGACAAGGACCTTTTTGGAAGGCACTCAGAGAACAGGAGAGGTAGAAAGACTGACACTTCAGTCTTGTAATGATTTCTTGCAATGATATCCTTTCTTGCAATGATATCCAACCCTCCCCTCCACCCAGCAGAACTTGGCCTTTCTTCAGACACCTGTGAAGACAATCCACTTTTATCATTTCTCTCACTGACCGCAAAGACAATGACTCTTATTCTTCAAGTCACACTTCAGTGTTTTTGCACAGTACTTATAATTCCATTTATTTGGTCTCATATTAATAGTTTTTAAATTTTGTGGTTTTTTCTTAAGTTCAGACTTTTAGTTTCCACTACATACGCTTTTATAGTTGTTTACATCCAGAGAACATTCCCATGTTTGCTAAGATATGAGTTACAGTTAGCATTAGGAAAAGCAAAAGCACATACAACTACCAAGAAATACAATCTGATTGAATCATATACTTTCCCCTCCCTCACTCCAGAGTAGGAAAAATCAGAATAGGAAGATTTCGTGGTTGGTTTAAGATCACGTAACAACAGTGGACGGGGCACCTGGGTGGCTCAGTGGGTTAAAGCCTCTGCCTTTGGCTTGGGTCATGATCCCAGGGTCCCGCTCTCTGCTCTCTGCTCAGCGGGGAGCCTGCTTCCTCCTCTCTCTCTCTGCCTGCCTCTCTGCCTACTTGTGATCTCTATCTGTCAAATAAATAAATTAATTAATTTTTAAAAAATATCATGTAACAGCAGTGGAAAATATAATGTGGAATACCATGCAGAAAAAGCAATAATCAGTTGATGCATATTATTGATCCTACCACCAATAAAAATAAAATGCTTATCCTAGTCAGACTTCTATGATCCTGGAAGGAAATGAAGATGTGCTCTGAACAGTAAGAAAAATAATGACCCCAAATTTAGCCAAGACACATCAGTTTACAATTGAGGTAAGCTCCCTTCTGTCCAGCATAACAAAGTAGATTGGGGTCATCTGTCTTGAGCAGAAGGCAAAGTCAGATAGGATAGGATCAAGAGCATGTATAACTCACAGAAGGCTTAAGAATTCAGAAAAGGGTAATATTTTCATCAAGACTGAGGCAGATGGCTTCATAACCAAGAATCAGTGCAAGATCAACAGACAGGCAGAAAGAAAGTTAATCAACTGGTATAAGAGTCTGGAGAGCATTTTAGAAAGACTCTAAGGCCTGGACCTAAGACTAATGTCAGAGATTTCTCCCACTGAGAGAGGCTGACCAATGATAAAGCAACTGGTCTCTTCTTATCTTGGATTGCTCAGGAATTCCTCATCAGACCCAGTCTAGAGACATATATTATATCATGATTTATTTTATGTGGGTCTATGAAGGCATGTTGCAATCACTAAAGATATGTGTGGCCTCATCTACTCAGGAGTCTTTTGTTATCAAGTTGAAAGCACTGTAGCTTCTGAAAACACTTGAGTATGTGGTGGGTGTAGAAGTCCAATGGATAAATTTTAGGGGTTTGACATCACTGAAAAGTAACCCATAATTCATATTGATTCTTGTTTCTTCTGCTATCAAATTTGCTGTTCATTTTTTTCATTCTATGACTGGGCACATTTATTTCTTCCAAATTATGATTAGGAAATTATGTTATTCACTAGCTCTGCCTCTCTATTCTAGAATTCCATCCTTAAAACACATTAATAATTAGCCTTTCCCTCTTTCCCAACTTGATTTGGCTCCCAGGCTTTCTTATCTGAATACTACCTGGCTGTCCTCCTGGGAAGAATGAAAAGGAACAGGACTCAGACAGAGACGGATATTAGAACTTAACTACAGAAAACTAATGACTGATAGTAAAGGAAACGACTACAGAAGCTGCATAAGACCAATGATAAAAAGCCTAAGATAATCAAGAACAAGACAAGTGGCTTTAAAAACCTGTCGCATGTGAGTCTAGTAGATATAAATGAGAGTGTTGTCATAAAAGTGATACTTCTAAGGGCATCACTTCCAATGAGCTTCCAATGGGAAATAAACAGGTCAAAAGTGAGTTTTGTGCTTCCTTCTCCACAATCTCTGACACATGTAGAAACCCAATAATGAATTTCGATTGAATGAACAATTAATTAATACCACATAATCTGGGCGTCAAACACAATAAATAATTCTTGCTTCAAGTGTCTACACAAAAACATCAGTATGCTCATTAAAAATCTTTTCTATTTGAATATTTCTAAATATTATTTTCTGCAGAGGTATAATCAATTTATAAGAAGGCTATCTTTATCCAATGCAGAGTAAACTTGTGAATGCTGTTTATTTAAATAAATAGAAGAGGGAAACTTCAAGCATATTAATATGACAGCTACAAAGGTCCTTTGTGTGTTTTTAAAATAAGCTGGTATATCATACCTCACCAGATTTTCTTCCTTTGTTGCTGGACCACAACAAGAAAGAATACGAAAGTAGAGAGTAAAGAACTGGAAAGATCAAATGGACACATTTCTCTGACATAGTAAGTGGTCATTGCTTTCTTGCTAAGTAGTGACTAATAGACGTGAGGTCTCATAATGGAAGAAAAACACAATGCAGAGAAAATTCTAAAAAGAAAATGAGTACTGACAAGACTGAGGTTTGTGCCCTGAAAGTTGAAGTAAAGAAATACCTCAAAGGAGAATGGGGGAAATGGGGAGATGTTGGTCAAAGGCACAAATGTTCAGTTATGCAGGATAAATCAATTCTGGAGATTAAGGTGCAGCCTAGTAAAAATAGCTAATAATTTTGTATTGTAAACTCAAAACATGCCAAAAGAGTTTAAGTGTTCTTCCCATACACACACACACACACACACACACACACACACAAAATAGTAACTATGTGAAGAGATTTTTTTTTATCTGACTATAGTTAATGAACGGTGTTACCTTAATTTTAGGGGTATGACATAGTGATTCAGCTTCTCTATACATTTTGCAATGCTGACCGCAATGTATCTGCCATCTGACACCACATAATACTTAAAATGGCTTTGCCTGTATTCCCTATGCTGTGCCTTTTATTCCCATGACTTACCCATTCCATAACTGGAGGCCTCTATCTGAAATGATGGATACGTTAATTAGCTTGATTGTGGTAATCATTTCACAATATATATGTATACCAAATCATCATATCCATTATATCTTAAATATATACCGTTTTAATTCACTAATGATAGCTCAATAAACCTGAAAAATAACAGGAGAAACACACACAAAAAAATAGGAATCTCGAGATCCAGGACAACTGATATGCAAATAGTACGAGTTCCAGACTGCTCCTGATTTCACACCTACACCTGCTATACCCACACATTCGCACCTCATTTAATGGCACTTTTCTCCTTCCTGTTACTCAGTGCAGAATCTTACTTGACTCTTCTCTCTCTCATACCCTACGTGGACCCCCTCTGCAAATTCTATACCACTTCTCTTCAAAAGTGTTTAATTTCAGAACCTGACCTCTTGTTAGTAGCTCTACTGCTATCACTGTTCTCTGCTCACTGACATCTCTTGCCTGGGTCTCCAAGATACCTGCTGTGTCTCTCCTTTCCCCCTTGCTAAACCACGGTCTAGTCTTAATCTGCCAGCCAGTGATATCCTTCCTTCCTTCCTTCTTTTTTTTTTTTTTTTTTTTTTTTTGAGACAGAGCACAAGCCAAGGGGAAGGACAGAGGGAGAGTGAGAGAGAGAATCCTAAACAAGTTCCATGCTCAGCACAGAGCCCAGCATGGGGCTTGATATCATGACCCTGAGATCATGACCCAAGTCAAAACAGAGAGTCCCACACTCAACTGACTGAGCCACCCAGGAACCCCAGCCAGTGTTACCATTTTAAAATTAGTTCATATTGTTCCACCATTCAAAACCCTTTATCACTCAAAGTAAAAACCCAAGATGTTATGATGATCCATAAGGCTCTAAACACTCTGGCAGCTGTTATTTCTCTTACCTTATCACCTACCATTCCCCTTACCACACCCCACTCATGGTGTTCCAAAACAACTAGCCTCCTAGCTATTCCAGTATAGACTGAACTGGGTCCCCAAAATTTCATGTTCAGAATCCTAACTTCCAGTAGCTCCATTTGTGATCATCTTTGAGAACAGGGTTGATGTCGATGTAATTATTAAGATGAGGTCATTCTGGGGCTAGGGGAGGTCCATAATCCAATACAACTGGTGTCCTTACAAAAAGACCTGCACACGGGCAGAATGCCATGGGAACATAAAGGCAGAGATTGAGGTGAGGCAGCTCCAAGCTGAGAAACATCAAAGATTACCAGCCAAACACCAGAAGCTAGAAGAGAGAACTGGAATAGATCTGTGGGTCCACAGGTGAGGCAGCTTCACTACACAGACCTAGAGTCCAGCTGCTTTTAGGACCTGAGTTGTGTATAAATATTTATTCTTTAAAAAAATCATTCTCCCAGGGGCGCCTGGGTGGCTCAGTGGGTTAAAGCCTCTGCCTTCGGCTCAGGTCATGATCTCAGAGTCCTGGGATCAAGCCCTTCATTGGGCTTTCTTCTCAGCAGGGAGGCTGCTTCCTCCTCTCTCTCTGCCTGTTTCTCTGCCTACTTGTGATCTCCATCTGTCAAATAAATAAATAAAATCTTTAAAAAAAATCATTCTCCCATTTATAGTTAAACACCATCCCCTCTGCACAGCTGAATATTTGCATTTATGTCCTATGTTGTCATTCTGCTGCAGAACAATAAAAATGGGACACGGGTTGGGGGAGGTAAGGGAGGAGACGCATCACAGCCTCAAAAGAAACCAGACATCTAACCTCCAAACTTTGAGACAATCAATTTCTGTTTAATCTGTTCAGGTTAACCTACTCAGTCTGTGGAGCTTTGTTATAGTGGTCTTGGGAATCAATACATATTCCTCAAAAGCTCTCGGCATACTCCCAGCCTGAGGCTATTGCCCAGGCCTTTCCTTCTGACTAGGTTCTCCTGAGAGGCCAGAATGTGAAAAGAAATCCTCAGCATCGGAGGTCTGACTTGCTTGCAGCTACTGGAATTTTTAATACATACAGATGTTAGCATAGATGGCTGAGATTTCCTGCAGCTTCATGGAGGTCAGGGAACCCTTTTCCTCCACAAGAGGACTGTTACACAGCCTCCTGCATATCTGTGTTTCATAAGCTTCTGTATTATTTGTCATCAAAGAAATCTTCCATCCTTGAACTGTCGGCAACTCTGTCAGACACATTGCTGTCCTGTGTGACCTACTTACATTAGTTAAGTCAAAGATGTTCTTCATTTCATTAGAGCTAACACAAAATCATCACACATTGCAGATATGATCAAGGTTTGAAGAGAAATATTTAAAGATATCATCTCCAAAGACAAGGAGAGAAAATGGGAAAATCAGAAAGAAAAGATGAAAAATGAGTTAAGTTTGAAAACATACAACTATATATATATTTGAAACTCTGAATGGCATTTTATAATTGTTTTAATATTTTAATAATCAAGCATTTTAGACATATATTAACATTTTAGAGCCAATATTTTGAAAAATTGCATTTCCTCCTTTGCTATTTTTGAGAGGTCAGTGGGTCTTCTAATACTTTTTAACAGATAATCTTCAAAGTATCTGAGACCTTCTAAACCTTTTGAAATCTTTTCTTTTTTTAAAAAGGTTACAGATGAATGGCATCAAAATTTACAAAGGACTTTCTTACATATTTCCTACATATTTAACCAATTAAGAATATTATCCAGCCATAAGAGGTCTATTTCTTTTTTAATACAAATTAAAATTGCTGTAACATTATTTTAGAAATAAATGTGAAATGTTTAGAATAGTATTAATAAGGTTGTAATACAGATAGTTAATTTCAATATAACAGGCTATTTATCACATTTATATATATGTAGCAGATAAATGCTACATATAGCATTTATAGAAAAAGTTCTATAGTAATTATTTTTACACTTGATCTTAGCCAAAAGGCCAAGAAGCAATCTATAGTAATTAATGTTATTACTTAAATAATTACCCTTGTTCTTTAAATTGTATGTATTCCTTATTTTTCCTATATGATTGACAGAAGTCTTGTAGTTAATTAATTCCCCTATTCAATCTAGTTATGAAAAATATTTTAACTTAACACAAACCACTATCTATTCTTTTCCATGGCTTTCCATGAAGCAGTCATTTTTATCTGTTCCAAACAACAGGATAAAATAATGAATTAGATAAACAGGCTGATGTTTTCAATAATTTTCATTATTAAATGTTCGAGGTACAGTACATACATCATGGGCCAAGGACCATTTCTTTTATATCTCCTCCAGCTTGTTTATATATCATTGTCAGCCACTGACAGTTTCATAAACTGGGTTTGGAACATTTTTTTCTGGATGCCTGCAAGCCACATCATCGTCACCCAGGTACCATCCAATAATGCTGACCTGCTGATAAACTAATGTAAAAAAAAATTCATGTAAGGATATATATTCTCTTTCTCTCTCTCTCTCTCTCTCTCTCTCTCTCTCTCTCATTTTCTTGAGCAGCTATTTGCAAAGTCTTGCCTGAAAACTGCGAACCAAAGAGACAGAGGTTAACAACATACCTCCTAATGATAGACACATGTGTAACGAGAATGTCTAAATACCTTCATGATTTTGTTTCTGGAACTCATGAAGTTCAAAGTCATCTGTGCCACTGTGCTGTGCTGGTTTACCTGGGACTAACTCTCACGGGGGGCTTTCCAGTAGGTGTAACTGGTTTTACAATTATAGATACTTGTCTATTTGGTTTAGTTCGTGGATGATAAGGCACTACGGTGAACTGGAAAGGAAGATGATGGCCCTTGTGACAGCCCTCATTTATATTCATACTTGAGTCATAAACATCCATAAATCACCAAAATACCATAACCACCAAGCTGATGAATTTAACCTTAAAGCAGCAATCTCCCCCTTGCTGACTATGGAAGATTAAGTGGTAAGACTATGTCATCTATGAAAGAGAAGAGAAATAGACCAAATGGAGACATACTAGCACGTACAAGAGAAAATAAGGTAAGCTAGAAAAGGAGACAAAACCTGAAAGTTCTCTGTTTTTTCTGTAACTTATAAAATATTATTAAAGGCCACATAATCTTCAGAATAAATTACTTTTGAAAACTGCTCATCTTAATAATAAAATTATGTAAATGAATTGCACCTGACAGCGTACAAAGGGCTTTTCACATTCTATATCACTTAATACTTTGTGGTACATTAGACTATTTTATAACATAAAGGAAAAGTATTATAATCAGCAAATTTAGAAGCAAATTGAAAATTATTTTTGTAAAATGTTAATGAGGCTATCACAGAGGATAACAAGTTTTTGAAGTTTTTCTTATTCTCATATATAAAATAATTAGAATTATTTCAGAAATTACTTAACATTTAATATTTAAACATGCAGATGGAAATAGGAATGTCCATGGAAAAGGAAGATATACGAAGTCAATGTAAACAGATTTAAATTTAAAGTGCTATAAATACATACCCATATTAGACAGATTTTCCTCGCCAGTCACAGGCTGCTGAACAACCACAAGCCTGGTTACATGACATGAGAAGCAAACCAGAACATGTTCCCAATAAACAGATAACACCCAAAAATAAAAGAGAAGGGACAGGCTCAGCTACCTGTGCTCATTCTTATTTCCAGAACTACCCATGAGAATTCCTCCCTCTACTTCTAGTAGGAAAGAACAGGTGCAGAGCCCAGGAGTGTTAAAGTATGAATATTCTTTTACTTTGAAAGAAATTTCAGAAGTCAGTTGAAAAAAATTCCCCCACACTCAAACCAGATTTATACAGGAAAACAGTGTTAAGCAAATTGGGTACCTTGAGTATCAGAACTTTATCATATAAAAATGGATAGTCATTACTTTGAATATACAGTGTATCATTCTTACATTGGTTCATTTAACCTTTGATTATATATATATATATACAGTTTTCTGCAACATGATCTTGGAATACCAAGTTGAAGATACATGACCCTTATCAATACTCACAGGGCTCACAGATTAGTGTAGGAAATAGATTTTAAAAATAACTATTGTACCACATGAGAAATACCATTTAGGTTTTAGGATATAAAGTACAGCATGGTAGCATACACATAGAACAAAATATGGGTATCCACGTTACCACTACATCCCCAGGACTCCAGCATTAGTAGTAGGGTAAAATAATGGGATGCAGTGATCAGATCTGCCTGGAGAGGTCAGGGTGTCTAACAAGATGTGGAGATGAGCTAAAGCATGAGCATGATATCACCAGAAGAACAAAATCGAAGAAACACATTTCATGGAAAAGGAATAATGTAGGTAATTGGGTGCAAAATGCCAGTGTAGACCGTCAACCAGAGGAGAAAGATATGAATGCAGGCAGGAACAGCAACGAGAAGGTAATTAAAATAGTTTGAGCCTGGAAAGTGTACAGGATTGCTTTAGGATGTAGGAGAGCAATTGTAGCAATGAATGAGAATTATTATGAAGAAAGATGTATAATTGCATTTGGAGGAAAGAGAGAGTTTAAGGATGGATATTGGGGAGGATATGTGCTATGGTGAGTGCTGTGAAGGTGTAAACCTTGTGATTCACAGACCTGTACCCCTGGGGCTAATAATATATTATATGTTAATTAAATAATTAATTAACTATTTAATTAAGAAAAAGAAGAAGAAGAATGAAAATAACAGATTTTAAGCCTTTTTAAGCCTGGATGATGAAAGGGAAACATCATTTGTCTAGAGAATAGGCAGGCTTTTCTAGATAAAATTTATTTAGAAATAGCTTTTATCACCACTTCCTCATATCAGGGAGATCATATGATAGTTGTCTTTCTCTGCTTGACTTATTTCATGTACCCCTGGGGATAAAAATATATGTTTATAAAAAATAAATAAATAAATAAATAAATAAAAATTAAAGAAATAGCTTTTTTATACATTGCTAGAGGGAAATGTCCTGAAAATAAAAAGTGATAAATTGTTCTTTTTCATAAAGACTAGCAAAGATTAGATAGATGAAAACTGAGGTTCATAGGACTTAAATAGCTTGTCACAACCAGAATACACAAATTAGATTCAATACTTGCTTAATAGGAATCCAATAGTGAAACACACTCACAAATCCATGTAGGTTCTCCTGTACTATTACATTAAAAGTCCTCCAGTTTTTCAAGTTAGGGATGGCTGGAGAGGTTACCCCATTCCCATCTTTTATGTGTATCAGATTACTCTTCCTTGCTTTAAGCCACGACCATAAAAGAGGAAGGATTTTTATCCACGTCTGGGATGCATGCTTTTTCCATTTCCATCACTTTCTCTGCTCTGGCAACTGCTGCCCAGTCATGGTCAGTTCAATATCAGTATAACCCAAAGAAATTTTAAGATACATATTATGTACCCTAAAGATAAATCCCAAATATATTCTTACACTCCTCAGCTGGCTTAGCAAATGCACAACATCCTTAACATTTCTCTTCATACTCATCCATTTATTCCATTTGGATACAAACCCTGACCTTGGTGTACCTTTTCCCTTATCTATTTATGCTACATCTTCAGCCTAACTGTTGATAACATTCTCCTTTTTTTTTTGAACACAGAATTCTTTTGACTTCTGAACACAACTTTGGCCTCTAAGTTAATTTTCCCCCTAACAACTAAGCGGATGTCCTAATGTGATATTTTAGAAATGCTCTTAATTATATTTTGTGTTTATCACAGGTCTTATCCAGGATTGTCAGTTTTATCCCCTGAGATCTGTATGTGTAAAACTGGGCTTTCCCTAGCCTGAATTTCTTTCACCCTTGGCCACAGGACATTTTAAAGACTCTTCTTGACCTCAGTATCTTGGATCCACTCTCTGAAAACCTGTTTCTTCTGGAAAGAAATTAGGGAAGGGTACGAAAACAAAAACAAAAAGACAAAAACAACAACAAAAAAGTAAGAGATCTACTCTTTACTGAATAGAATTTGTTCCTTTTTTAAATCTTTACCATGCACACAAATAAGCCAGAAAAATTAAATATTTCATTCTAAATAACTTACATAAAATCTTTATAGCTGGCTCTGCTACCCTTTGCCATATTCTTCCCAGAATAAAATTTTTTCTAATTAAAAAACAGTATTCACCAAATCCAATTTCCAAACCTCATCATGGGAAAGAATTGACATTGGTTGATGTGATATGATGTTCTAAACTCTTTATCACCTCATTAATCCTAATATAAATTCCAAATTCATAATCCTCTGAGGCAGGTGCTACTACTTCTACTTTATAGTTAAAGAAATCAAGGCTCAGAAGGGTTAGTCATTTCTTCAAGATCATATAAACGAGTATTAGAGATGGGAATGAAACCCAGTCATGTGTGGCTTCTATTTTTTTTTTTTCCCGAGAGAAAGAAAGACTGAGAGACACAGCATAAGAGGGGAGAGGGTCAGAGGGAGAAGCAGACTCCCTGCCAAGCAGGGAGCCTGATGTGGGACTTGATCCTGGGACTCCTGGGATCATGACCAGAACCAAAGGCAGTTGCTTAACCAACTGAGCCACTCAGGTACCCTTGTTGTTTTTCTGTCTTGTTTTTCCCACTCATAATAATATCCACAGGCTTCGACTTCCTTTCAGATAAGCACCTTTTCATAATATTCCTTTCAATAAATGTATAATACATTCTTACATGTTAATAATGCTCTTCTTGCTCAGGAAGTTTAAACACTTAAATATTAAGATGTTCTCTTCTTCCTCATCATAATCTCTGAAGAAAAGGAATATTTTGCCACAGACAGCAGTATTTTTTTCTCCTTTGTGCATCCTTTCTCCTAGTGGAAGCGCCATTCTTTTCTGCCCTCCACCCAGGGTTTCTTGGTTCATTACTGTTGACTTCTGGGCCATGTCTTTGCTGGGAGGAGCAGCGAGGCCACCCTGTGTCATGCAGGATGCAGCAGCTCTGGCCCCCACCCATTAGATACCAGTAGGACAGTTGCACTCATCTCAACTTGTGAGAACCAAAAATGTCTCCAGGCATCGCCAATTATACCCTCTAGAGCAAAGTCACCTCAAACTGAGGACCACTATTCTAAACAAATAAGGAATATAAAAAACAGTCCTCTTGGCCGCTGATCCTGGAGGAAAAACAAACAAAACTCATGGCCACCCAAAAACCATGCTCAATTCCATCAGATGAAATGTTCCCAGGATAGGTATTGCCCATGTTTAATAGCTGAGAGAAGGTGGTTTAGAGAAGATAAGTATCTTGTCAGACCTCCAAAATGATTATGTCCTGAAATGGAACTTCAACTCAGATTTGACTAACTCCAAATCCCATATTCTTCTTGTTAATTATAATATGAGAGAGTAATGCTCTTTAGCAGAAAGCTCTTTACCTTCATTATAAAGAAAAACTATTTTTAGCAGCAACATGGCTAGACAAAATGTTAGAAGAAACTGTCATATGGCAGACATATCAATCAATGTAGAGCAAAAATACTTATAAGTGTGAGAAGTTTCTCTCTGTGCTTTGTTTTCTGAATTTTTGTTCTGTATTTTCTGAAATATTTTAAATTAGTTCTAGAGTTTTAATGCAGTATCTTTATTTTTTTATGTTATCTTTTTCTTCTGCACAACATTATCACCTGAAATCAGAAAGCTTGTTACCAATACCAGGTTCCTCTGGAAAGAGCAGCATCCATTCATGTTTCTTGGAAAGAAATTATTAACTCTTTCTTCTCAGTAAATAATAAAACACAGGAAACAAAATAAAAGACAGGTTGGCAAATGTAAAGACTATCCCACCACATTTTCCCTTAAATGACTCATGCTGAGTTGGCAGAAACTGAGAAAAATAAGTCCTCTCCAAATTGATACTTAATATGCTTATCCCCAGAGAAGATACTGAGGACAATGACTCTGGAGGAATGTCCCAGAGAATGTTCTCTCTGGATGCTAGTTGTTTCCTTCACTGCTCCTCATAGTTGGCAGTCACGCCAGGTGGCTTTACCAGCTACATAAGACAGCTGTCACTGGGTCTCTGGTCTCATGTCAGAGAACTGATCCTCTAAGACTAGAGAGTGAAGAGCCCCTCACACTTCCACTAGAAGACAGCTCCTAAGACCTCTACTGGAAACTCCAGGGACTATTATGGTATATCAAGAAAAATTATTTCAAATGATTCAAAGCCTTCTAGATTGCACAGGGCAGCTAGTCTCTGTAACGCATATAACTGTTCGCTGAGCCGCTTCTCTGCACAGATTTCATTCAGGCCAGGGAAAGCTCTCACACAAGCGCTTTACTTCTCAGAGTGTGACAGTCTAGAGCACATTGACTCTCCTCACACCAGCTCTGTCTAATCTCGGGTATTTAATAGACTTACTAATAACTTCAGTTTTGTATATATCTTCTCACGAAGCACAATGGTAAATCGAACCATAAGCGCATCCCTGAATAACCCATCCACTGTCAAGGAATAATATTCAGCTCTGAATTCACAAGAATCTGAAGTTTGTGGCAACTGACTCCATCTTTCAGCCCAAAATTCTCACTTGGATAAAGCTAACTCTCTCCACTTGAGGGCAGTTGAACACAGTAGAGAAGCTCTGGCAAAACCCCAAGTAACTAAAGCACTACCTTATATTTAAAGTCAATAAAGTCAAATTCTGACATTTACCCTAAGACAAGGAAAAAAAACTCTCTAATTACTCTAACCATTTGTTTTTGTAGAACATGTAAGAATAAGCTAAAGAAATGTGATTATTTTGAAGACTCAGAGGAATCACAAAGCCAAACTCAAGTGTTTATAGCAAGTTGACCAAAATCCTTTTTGTAGACAGACGAAAATCAATTTATAGTAATTCAAATCTGGTCACTTTGGAAAAAAATGGACTGGCAATTCCTCAAAATGCTAAACAGAGAATTAGCATTTGACCCCAAAATTCCCTTCCTAAATATACATCCAAAAGAAATGAAAACATATGCCCACACAAAAACTCATACATGAAAGTTCATAGCAGCATAATTTATAACAGCTAAAAAGTGGAAACAACCCAAATTTCTATCAAGTGAATGGGTAAACAGAAAATGGTATGCCATTTAAGGAAATTTTATTCAGCCATAAAATGAAATGAAGTACTTATATACACAACAACATGGATGAAACATGAACATATTATGCTAAGTGAAAAAAACCAAGACACAAAAGATTACATATTATATGACTGCATTTATATGAAATACTCAAAATAGAAAAATTTACAGAGACAGAAAGAAAATTAGTTGTTGCTATAGACTGGGAAGTGGGCAAGGATCAAGGAGATATGGGCAGTCACTGCTAACAGGCAAAAGGCTCCTTCTTTTTCAGGGGTGAAGAAAATATTCCAAAACTAATTGTGGTGATGGTTGTACAACTTTCTCGCTATAATGAAAAACATCAAAATATATTATTTAAGTTGGTGAATTAAATGAGAAGTGAATTATACTTCGATAACACAATTTTTAAAATAAATAAAAACAAAGCTAATGAATAGAAGGACACAGAACCCTCACTGAATCCAGAGGCAGAAAGACAGTAAATTCTGAAATTTACCATGACATTAGTCCCACTGGCCATTTTAGAGTTAATGTCAAGAGCAACCGTGCCACAGAAAGAAACAAAAGCTATAAATTCCTTTACTCTTGTCTGTTTTACATCTCTCGAAAGTACAAAAAAAAAAAAAGTGGTGGGGAGGAGTTTGGTTATGATCCCTTTTGTATTTTCACCATATTGGAAAGAAAATATATTTGATTTTAAAAAGATACAAGTAGTGTACCCATAATGTTTTAAATTAATGAAATGTTTATTTCTATCTAAATTCCTTCCCAATAACTATTCCATTAATACTTGACATATGTCTGCAGTAGCTAAAATATAACAGTTCATGTCTTACATGACTTAAATTTTGCAGAAAGGCATGCAATGTTGAAGATAAAAAGCAAATATTATTTTACATACACTTAAAAAGAGCAGAAATATTGTGAAATTAGTAGCGGATCATTATTGGTACAGTATAAAAAAGAGTATGAACTTACACTGCATAATATCAGATTCTCTCATTTTGAAGTACATTATTAAACATTAAGAGCTGTCCATTTAAGCCTAAAGATCTATTATTGGAATAAATTTTTTTAAAAGATTTTATTTATTTGACACAGAGAGAGAGATCACAAGCAGGCAGAGAGGCAGGCAGAGAGAGAGAGCGGGAAGCAGGCTCCCTGCAAAGGAGAGAGCCTGATGCGGGGCTCAATCCCAGGACCCTGAGATCATTAGCTGAGCCAAAGGCAGAGGCTTTAACCCACTGAGCCACCCAGGAGCCCCTGGAATAAATTTTAAATACCCCATCTATATATAATCAACTCTCTATAATACATGCAAATATAAAAAGGGCTTTTCCAATTAACGTAGTAAATCTCTATAAAGAATCCCCTTGCCCATATACAACAGGCATTAATATGATTGTTAAGTCTTCTCTTCTAGAAGATATAAGAGAATATCTTTGCAATCTTAGGCTATATATTAAAGTAATAGCCTTAAAATTTAAAGTTGACAAATTGAGACTTCATAGGAAATAATTCAAAGGACACTATTAATAACATGAATACACAAGCCATAGGCTAGGAGAAAACATTTGTAATACACAAATCTCACAAAGAACTTGAATCCAGAACCCAAGTAATTCCTATAACTCAAAAATAAGAACTACCACCTATTTTTTTTTCTTTTTTTACAAATGAACAGAAGTCTGGGGCATTTCACAAAAGAAGGCATCCATAGGCCAAAAGAACACAAAAGTCTAGTTCAAAATCATCAACTATTGGAGAAATACAAATTAAAATCAGCTTGAGATGCCAATTCACCCATATTAGAACGTCTAAAATTAAAAAGACCAATGATACCAAATGTTAACAAGGTCATAGAATGACTGAACTCTTCACACATTGCTGCTGCTAAGTGTGAAATCATGCAAACTCTTAGAGATATTTTTTACAGTTTTTTAAAAACATCAACCTACCCTATAATCTAGCAATTCTACTCCTAGCAATCTACTCAAGAGAAATCACCCTGTATGTCTGCAAAAAGACTCCAAAAATGTCACAACGATCTCATTCATAATAACCAAAACCTGAGAATGACCCAAATGGTTCATTGCTATGGTCTGAATGTTTGTGTCCCCCCCCAAATTCATATTGAAACCTAACGCCCAAGGTGAAAGTATTAGGAAGTATAATCACCTTTGGGAGGTGATTAGATCGTGAGGGCAAACCTTGGCAATGGGATTAGCACCCTTATAGAAGCAACCTGAAAGCACTCCCTTGTCCATTATGCCATGTGAGGACTTAAATAGAAGACAGCAGTCTGCAAGCCAGAAGAGTACTCTCACAGAAATCCAGCCATGCTGCCATCCCCATCTTGAACTTCCAGCCTCCAGAACTGTGAATAATAAATTTCTGCTATTTATAAGCCACCCAGTCCATGATATTTTGGACTGATATCCATCAGTAGAAGAAGAGATAAATTGTTTCATACCTTTTCAGCCCTTGCCACTATGTGGTACAAATTCCTCAGTGTCATCTTTTAATTATGAATTTTCTCTCTGAATGGGTCCCACCCTGTTTCATAAATCTGTTTTCTGTCAGTGATTCTATTATTTGTTTCTAAAATTTCTAATTTGTTTTTCTATACAGTCATCTCTTTCATTTTATTTCTGTTCCTTATTTCATAATGTCTTTTTCTTTTAATGGGTGTCATTCCTTTATTTTTAATGATCTTGACCACTTTTTAAAGATATCAAATTTATCTCTTTTTCATTTTCATTTCCTTATTGTTGATTTTGTTGGCTATCTTCCTTAAAATTAGCTTTCCAGATATGTCTTAGTAACTTGGCATACAGACTTGCTTGAGAATATGTCTTTCTTTTCCTGTCTCTTCCTCTCCTCTGTTTCTAAAGGTTTGTAATTGTCTTTACCAGATCTTTCCCTGAAGCCCCAATCTAGGACCAAGCCTTGAATTTGCAGTGCAGGACTTCTATCCCATGGAATATGGCAGATATTGCACATATAGTAGGCAGTTTAGATTTGGCTGTGTGTGGGGGGGTGTCCCTAATACTTTCTCTTTCCCTTTGTAGGTGTACAACTTTATGGAACCCATAGACCTGAAAAATGTTGCAGTCTTCTTTTTTCAGCTTCTTCTTCTAAGGAGAGGAATCTCACCTCAGCCCCCTGTTTTAAGAAGAGATCAGTACTAATGGTCTACCTCAAAGGATTCATTTTAATCTTGAAGATGTCTAGATCTTAACAGTTTTTAGTCTACTTACCACTTTGTTTTATTGTTTCTTTTATGGTCTATGAAGTTGTGTACCTTGTCTAAATACAGCTATGTAGTCTTAATTTTCTTCTTTTTATTGTATATACCAATTGTGTTTGGAGCAGGGTAAGTATAAAAAATCTATTGGGTCTGTGCAATCTATTGACCTTTGTTAAGTTAACAAAGTAGTTAATTCATTTGACAATCTGTCAACACAGGAACCCTGTCTTATAAATAAATCTTCCTGCCCCTAGTGCATAGTAAGGTGTCTGGCTTAAATTAGATGCTTATTAACTATTTCATGAGTGAATAAATGAGCAAATGAACATACTGTTATGGTTAGAGTTTTGAGGTACAATGGTAGACTTTTGAGCCATTTTGAGAAAGAATTATCACTATCAACGAAATTTGGCATATATTGGACCCACAAAATCAAAATGAGTCCTTGTTTACTTCCTATAGGAAAATCCAAACTTACAACAACATTTAAGATCGATTATAATAAAGTTCTGCTATTTTCCAACATCACTTTCCCACACCTACCCATGTACTTCAGTTCCAAAGTAGAGTCTCTCAATAAAGATGTCTATAAAAGTCATTTCCTCTGCCTAGAGGATCATTCCCTTATCCACTTGAAAAATTCTTCAACATCCTTGATCAAAGAATCTGTTAAGTCATCCCTCCCCTCCTTTCCCTTCCAGTCTGCAAACTCAGGCACCATATAATATACTCTTCTCTGTGCAACTGTAGCACTGTATGTGTCATTCTGTCATAGTTCACTATTTAATGGTTTACATGTGTCTTTTCTATGTTGGTTAGAGAGCTGTGGTGTCCTGAGATCATATGTCACTCATCTTTGCATTTGCAGAAACTAGCAAGGGGCTTGAAATACAACAGATGTTTAATAAATATCTGATGACAGCTCAGTGAAGAAGGTAATAGTACTTTGAGATTCCTGGTGTTTGAGTAGATGCTTATGGGATTTTTTTTTTCTCTTGCAATTTGAAGCAAAAGACACAATTCCTGCTTCCCAGTGCATTGAATTGTTGCAAAACTTGGTTCCTCAAGGAAGCTCTTTATTCTGCTGTTTGATAAATGATTATTGAATGGTAACCACCTGCCAACCTTGGAGTGGGTAAGAGACTATCATGGAAGATCTTCCCCTGTGCTTCAAAATCATTGTGTAATTTCAAAACCCTGATGACAAATGAAATTGTTTCTCTATGCCATTTAATAGATTTCTTACCTGGGAACAGAGAATTGCAGACAGTACAGAGACCAGAATGTATAAAGAAATCAATGAATACTGACTATCAACTTTTACACAAATATAGTTTGCCCTCATATGAGAATTTGATACTTTAAATCCTGTAACACATAATGATGTCATCTCATTAGCGAAAGCATTTTCTTGGGCCATGTTACATGCCAACTGGACTCAATTAAAAGATGCTGCCTGTGAACTTCACTGGACGAAATCTAAAAATATGCCGAAGAAAGGTGTGACTGAAACACAAGCAGCAGCATGACTGTTGATTCAAAGTCCATTATTTTAAATCCTTGATCAATGAATAATGACACTAGAGACCAAGGCATCATCAAGAAATTGATAAGTCCATCAAATACTCTCATACTAGATAAAGCAGTAGCATTGTTAAGATCTTACATGATAAATTTCAGGTGCCTTTAGGCAGTCAAGAACATAGCTTGAGATCTTCATATTGAAATTCCTTTTCACTTTGAATTCCAGGCATCAACTTAACTGTCATCAAACTTGCCATTAAACCACCTTTAAAGCAACATGCAAAAGGAGGCCACGTGCAATTACTAAGTGTTGGCAAGTGGTAAGTGGGTTTATACTGTCCAAACTTGTCTGTTTCCCTTTTTAACAAAAGTTCAATACTTGTTTTAAAGATGATTTACTGGAAAGAGAAACCAAGGAATCACATTTACACCAAAAACCAAAAACCATAAGATATCTAGAAATGAACCTAGTCAAAAAGGTCAAAGATCTGTATTCTGAAAATATAAAACACTGATGAAAGAAATTGAAGATAAGACAACGAAATGTAAAAACAAACCATGCTCATTGATTAGAATAACAAATATTTTTTAAATGTCTATATTACCCAAAGCAATCTACATATTTAATGTAATCCCTATAAAAATGCCAAGAGCATTTTTCACAGAGCTAGAACAAGAATCCTAAAATTTGTATGGAACTGCAAAAGACCCCAAATAGCCAAAGCTATCTTGAAAAATAAAAGCAAAGCTGGAAGCATCACAATTGCAGATTTTAAGGTATATTATAAAGCTGTAGTCATCAAGACAGTATGGTACTGGCCCAGAAAAGACCATCAATGGAACAGATCAATAGAACAGAATAGAAAATCCAGAACCGGGTGCCTGGGTGGCTCAGTGGGTTAAGCTGCTGCCTTCGGCTCAGGTCATGATTTCAGGGTCCTGGGATCGAGTCCTGCATCAGGCTCTCTGCTCAGGAGGGAGACTGCTTCCTCTTCTCTCTCTCTCTGCCTGCCTCTCTGCCTAACTGTGATCTCCCTCTGTCAAATAAATAAATAAAGTCTTAAAAAAAAAAAAAAGAAAGAAAACCCAGAACCGATCCACAACCTCAAGGTCAATTAATTTTGACAAAGCAGGAAAGAATATCCAATGGAAAAAAAGACAAATGGTATTGGGAAAACTGGATAGCCACATGCAGAAGAATGAAACTGGAGTACTTTCTTAAAACATACACAAAAACGAATTCAAAATGGACGAAAGACCTAAATGTGAGATAGGAAACCATGAAAAATCCTAGAGAACACAGGCAGTAACCTCTCTGACACCAGCCGTAACAACTTCTTACTATATACATCTCCTAAGGCAAGGGAAAGAAAAGCAAAAATAAACAATTGGGATTCCACCAAAATAAAAAGTTTCTACACAACAAAGGAAACAATCAACAAAACTAAAAGGCAACATTTGGAATGGGAGAAGATATTTGCAAATGACATATCTGATAAAGGGTTAGTATCCAAAATATATAAAGAACTTAACCAAAATCAACACCCAAAAAATAAATAATCCAGTTAAAAAAAAAAATGGGCCAAAGACATGAATAGGCATTTTTTCAAAGAAGACATCCAGATGGCTAACAGATACCTGAAAAGTTGCTCAACATCAACTCATCATCAGGGAAATCCAAACTAAAACTACAATGAGATGTCACCTCATACCTGTCAGAATGGCTAAAATTAACAACATGGGCAACAGAAGTTGGCCAGGATGCACAGAAAAGGGAACCCTCTTATACTGTGGTGGGAATACAAACTGGTGGTACAGTCATTCTGAAAAACAGTATGGAGATTCCTCAAAAAGTTAAAAATAGAACTACCCTACCATCCGTCAATTGCACTACTAAGTACATATGCAAAGAATACAAAATACTGATTCAGGGTGCCTGCGTGGCTCAGTTGGTTAAACTACTGCCTTCAGCTTGGATCATGATCCTGATATCCCAGGATCAAGTCCTGCATCAGGCTCCCAGTTCACTGGGGAGTCTTCTTTTCCCTCTGACCCTACCCCCTTTCATGTACTCTCCCTCTCTCACACATAAATAAATAAAATCTTAAATAAATAAATAAATAATTAATTAAATAAACAAACTGATTCAAAGAAATACACGCAGCTCAATGCTTTTAGTAGCATTATCAGTAACAGCCAAATTATGGAAAGTCCCCAAATGTCTATCAATGGATGAAGCAATAAAGAAGTTGTGGAGTCAGGGCACCTGGGTGGCTCAGTGGGTTAAAGCCTCTGCCTCCAGCTCAGGTCATGATTCCAAGGTCCTGGGATGGAGCCCCACATCAGGCTCTCTGTTCAGCAGGGAGCCTACTTCCCTTCCCCCCTCTCTCTGCCTGCCTCTCTGCCTGCTTGTGATCTCTGTATGTCAAATAAATAAAATCTTTAAAAATAAATAAATAAGTTGTGGGGTGATTTTGTGTGTGTGTGTGTGTGTGTGCCAGAACACTACACAATGAACAAAAAGAATGAAATTTTGCTTTCTACAGTGACATGGATAGAGCTAGAATATATTATGCTAAGTGAACTAAGTCAGAGAGACAAACACCATATGATTTCACTCATATGTGCATTGAAACAAAACAGATGAACATAAGAGGGGAAAAAAGGCAAACCAGAAAAACAGACTCTTAACTATAGAGAACAAACAGAGGATTACCGGGAGGGAGATGGGCAGGGGGATGGGTTAAATGTGTGATGGGTTAAGGAGGACATGGGATGAGCACTGGTATTGTCCGGAAGTGCCAAATCACTATTTTCTACACCTGCAACTAATACTATACTGTACGTTAGCTAACTGGAGTTTAAATGAAAACTTGAAAAAAGGAACAAAAGGAGGGGGAATAAAATAAAGATGATTTGCTGGACAGCAGTATAAAGGGTCCAGTTGATCAGGTGAGTTTCAATGAGAGAATTCTTAATTTGCCACACAACATGATTGAGCTAAATCTAAATTCAAATAACCATATCATCTAAGAAAACAAAAACTCAAATAACGGAGTCTCTGAAGATTTAAAGATATTCATAGTTGCCTTTTTTAAAAAATTAGATTCTCATTCAATGTTTTAAGTAGAAACTATACAAAATATTTTGAAATGATAGGTTTTATTTTTTAAAGATGTTGGTTTTATTTATATTTCAACAATGATATTTCATTCTCCTTTGACAAAGTACCCACCCACTAAGCCAAGATTAATAGAAATTGAAGATGAACCAACTGAATTTGGTTCTCTTAGATTCTCAAGGGATTAATTCAATAAGCATAAATAAAATTTCTGTTTTGATGATTATATGATATTGATCTTCCATAAAAGGATATTTCAAATTCAATAAATTTTATTCAAAATACACATTTTTCTCAAGACTATGACTGGTAAAAATATTTTTTATCATTTATTTTAAAACAGGAAGACCCAAATAGATGTGCTTCAGTAAACCTCTGACATCAAGTTATTTCAGGGATTACTTATGATAATACAGCAACAAATAAAGTATCTTCTTTAATTACTGACAGTTATCAGCATAATGACAATAAATAAATGTGTGTGTTTAAATAGTTATTCTAACACAAAGATGAGCACATTGTAAGCTAAGTGTCCTAGCTTTGCTGCTGCTTGTGCTGGTGTGATGCCTGTTAATTGAATCAGTTCTCATTATTCCTTAAACTTTAACTTGTGAGCCCTTCTATTGCACTGCAAGCGGAGTGTATTAAGATTTAAACAGCAGTCTATTTCAACATCCATTGCGATGCAGTCACACAAGAGATCAAACAGACACAAGTTCTTCATACTCTTGAAGGGAAGGAAATAGACAAGGCTGTCCCCTTGGGAAAGTGTATGAGCGATTTAAAAGTAGGGGGAATAAAGTTCAAAGGAGAAAGCATAAAAAAACTGTAAAAAGAAAACTCAGAAAATGTGGATATCTGTCATTCAAGTCTTGTTGCTAAATGAGAGATCAAAACCTGGATTTTCTTCATTCAGCTTTATCCTGTTCACTTGCATATCATCCAGAGAACACACGGAGCCATTAACCTGTGGACTGGGGCTACCACAGGGGTTCTGGATGGCCTGGCAGAAAGAAATGCCATCAGAAAGAAATGACTTCTGCACAGAGGGTAGATTTTTTTTTTTCAGGTGTTACTTAGTCTGGAGGCTGCTCTTTTTCTGCCAAAAAGCGAAGGTTATCCATAATAACTTCTTACTGCCACTGCAAAGGAGAAGGGACACAGAGCTACGAGATGATTTTGAAGAGGGAGCAGAGCCATAGCTGGTAACTGGCAGTGGGTCTGGCATTTTCAGAGCCTGCACTGAAGAAGAGCAAACCTTTGGTAGCAAATTAGGAACACAGGTAGTTAAAGCTATAAAACGTGGTGGATAAAATCTTAGAGGAATGAGTAGCAGGGTAAACATTTGCATACAGAGAGGATCAAAACTTTCTTCCATCAGGATTAATATCCTAATAGAAAAATGTAGGACTCAGAAGTGTGAATAATACCAGAATCTGAGGCTGGGCTCTGCACACGAGAGCCCCAGCCTCAGTGAGGCCCTTGTGCCCTGCCAGGCACAGCTTGAGTGAAACTGCCCACCTTAAGAATTTTGTGTCATGATGGAGTTACAATTAGAGTCCTTCTCCCATTTTCCTATAAACATGTAACTTTGTGGATGCATACACAACTGCTATACAAAAGAGAGATGCACAAAAAATGATTCGCATCAATTTCTCACAGATTTGAAGGTGGCAGGAAGGGGGAGCTTGGCTATTTAGTTATATTTACAGAAAAATAAACATATATGGCTGTCCTTGTTTTTTGCCTGATTAAGTGTGTAAAGAACAATTCATGGCAAGTGTAGATGTAGCTAATTATTTAGTAAACTTGACAACCCAAGTTAATTTTTGGTAATATTAATTTAATGCTTTATAGATGTCTTTATAAATGTTAAACCTCCTTTCAAACAGTTTTTGAAGAGTAACTGAATCAGAAAACCAACCCAACAGATACCTCTAGAACAGACAAGCAGAGATCCCTTAAAAAAGGTGCCCAAAGGGCACCTGGGTGGCTCAGTGGGTTAAGCCTCTGCCTTCGGCTCAGGCCATGATCTCAGGGTCCTGGGGTCAAGCTCTCTGCTCAGTGAGGAGCCTGCTTCCTTTTCTCTCTCTGTCTGTTTCTTTGCCTACTTGTGATCTCCCTCTGTGTCAAATAAATAAATAAAATCTTGAAAAAGAAAAGAAAAGAAAGAAAGAAAGGTGCCCAAGTGAGCCCCACTCCTGTGTGATTCCTACCATAAGAGGAGGGACTCAAAGCAGGTCGTGGCAAATACTCTGGTGCCTTTGTTTTCCATTTGAACTTGGCCCACTACACACCACACACTGACATCCTTCAATTATATCCCTAAGTCCTAAATTTTTTAAGACAAGTTATATTTTCTTTATGCTTTAAAATCATATTTTAGGGGCACCTGGGTAGCTCATTGGGTTAAACATTTGCCTTAGGCTCAGATAATGATCCCAGGGTCCTGGGATCCATCCATGCATCAGGCTCAGCTGGGAGTCTGCTTCTCCCTCCTCTCCCTGCTCATGCTCTCTCTTGCTATCTCTGTTGCTATCTCCATCTCTTTCTGAAATAAATAAAGAAAATCCTTAAAAATAAATAAAATAAAGTAGAATAAAATAAAAGCATATTCTACAACCAGGATCTTAAAATGAAGTTTCTTACTTTTGCCATAAAAATAACCATATGCACATAATGTTTGCTATCTAGCTGCTTTAACATGGGCTTCTCATACTTCTTTAAGACAACAAGGAATGGAACTCAGTGTGAGCTCATAATGGGAATCCAAGTCCAGGTGACATTTCTATGAATCCCAAGTTACCAGTGCTCATAATAAAAATCTGCTGCCTATTTTTTTTTCATCTAACCCACAAAAATATTATATAGCTGCAGTTAGACAGTGCTTGAGGTTACAGCTAAATTTCTCTATGTGTTTCTACCACAGCATGAAGACAAGATAAGCAGACTCAGAGGATCTGAGTGACTGTTGGTTAAATGTTTGTATTTCTTCCTACTTTGGTTCTCACTTTGGAACACCAGTCCTGGTACAGACCTCTGGCTTTCAAATGTGTATCCTCAGGATCCTTTGGCTTAGATGTCCTGGCCAGATACTCCTAATTAACTAAATAAAGGGGCTCAGGAAATATTTGTCATATCGGAAATTAGGCTAAGATTGGATGTAGGATTGACAGTTGAGGCAAACCATCAAACAGTTGAACCATCAAACCCCTCTTTATTAATATTTGAGGATAGGATTAACATCTACCTATGAGCCACAATGTTTTATATCAGGAAACTGTAAGTAATTAGTTTTTCATGTTTTCATGGTCAAGATTTCACTATATACCAATCTTCATTTCTATGCTCTTTGTATTAATGGTAATAGTAAATCAATAATTACCAAAGAACCTGTGAAACAGACATGGCTTAATTATGTTAATGTGGTCACAGACTACAGAATTCCTAGTCAACTTATGTGTCCATTCTTTTCTGGTAAAAAACTTATTCATTTTTGTCTCCCTTATTTTTGACGTTTATCCAGCATTCCTATGAACGAAGTACTGTTCTAAGCACTTCATACATATTATTTCACTTAATTCTCACAACTCCTTAAATAGATTATACCATTATTCCGGTGCTATAGGTAGAAAACTGAGGCATGGGGAAAGGTAAGCAATTTGCCAAGATCACCCAGCCTGGCGCTTCCACTAGAGAACTGGGCTTCCAACCTAATCTGTCCAGCTCCAGAATCCGTGCCCATAATACTTGACTTACATACATCATATCTATACAGTCTCTTTGACCATTAAATGAAGAGTTAACCCTCAAAAAAAGGTAGGCTTTGTTACTTAATATTTTGTTATGAGAGAATCTCTCCACCAGAAACAAAAAATCGCAGAAGTCTGTTAGCCCAAAAGACATCCCAAGACAAGCTAAAAACCACTTCAGAAATGACTTTTTCTTAAGCCAACCCACTGAAATCATGTAGACTATAATTCCTGAAGTTTGGTGTTTCTTTCCAAGATTTATGACAGTGACTTAGAGCAGAGGTTCTCAATCAGGGGAATTTTTTTTTTTTTTTTTTTTGGTCTCCCCTACACCTTGGGAACATGTATCAAGGTCCAGAAACCTTCTGATTGTCACAACTGGGTGAATCTGCTGGACAGAGGCCAGGGATGTGGCTAACCAGCCTGCAATGCAGAGGATAACCCTCCAAAACATAGAAGTCTAGTCCAAAATGTCAACAGTGCCCCGTGGAGAATTCTGCCCCCACAAACAGTCAAAGCAGTGGTGGTGTCTATCTTTGGTATTATGGCTTCTCTGGATTGGATATAGTACACAGTACTAACAAAGTATATCTTCTCTATGGCTCATTCTCTCAGCCACCTCACATATCTTTATGTGGCTATGGTGAGTGACATGATTTTGGGGTCTAAAAACTTTGGAAACTACTCACAGAAAAAAAAAAATCTAAAAATCTCTTAGATAATTATTGAGTCATCTAAGAAGAGATGCTCTGACAAGGAAATGCTGTCAAATTAAGAAAAAACAAATTCCATTTACTCCTTGTCAGAAAAACAACAACAAAAACAACAACAGATTTAGCAGCTGTCAAAGATGTCCAATTGTCACTTTCACCTAGAAGTTCCTAAGAAAAAAAAGTTACAGGAAATGCATTTGAATTATACTGTGATGCTGGAACAGTTACTGACAGGGAAGGTATGAAAATAAACTGTATGCATCAACTTGAAGAAGGTTATGGAAAGAATTTTGTCTCTGCAGATATACACTGCTGTGTAAAAAGATCCTTTCTGTAGTATATAACATGTAGAAATCTCCTTGATGACAAAAAAATTTCTCAGGGATTTCCCATTCTTTGTACTATTTTCAAGTACAAAAGGAGTCAGAGAAATAGAAGTAAATCAAAACAATTTCTTTGAGATGCTATAATTCATACACAAAATGCTGCTACTAAAACACCAGCAGTACAGTGGGTGATTTGCACCATATTTCTGTACTGAAACTACCTAACAGCCAATATGTCACCAACTCACATTTTTGCACAAAGGCTGGAGTTTCAAATCAAGAAGTCTGACACCCACAGGAGAAGCCACATTTATTACCTCCCTGGCTTTTTGTTCTAACCAATGGTGCAACTAGCACCATCTTCAAAACATGATGCCCAAAGTCCATCTTCCATGTAATATCTTAGCTTCAAAAAGAAGAAGGTAAATATTTCTGGGCTACTGAGTCAAGTGTTAATGTGACACTGGAAAACAATATACAAGTGTGCTTGGCAACAGCCATTATCTATAATAAAGATGGAACACAAACTACACTATGCTCAGGCTAGAATGTATAATTTACAGCAGCAAAAGCGCTTCTTGAGGAGAAATCCTAACACGACACAGGCTATTTTCAGACTTCAGAGAGAGAAAAGAATACAGGAAAATGAACACAGACCATACTGAAAATCATGTGGCTTTAAAATATACAGCATTTTCAGGACACCTGTGTGACTCAGTCGTTAAGTGTCTGCTCAGGTTATGATCCCAGGGTCCTGGAATCAAGCCCTGCGTTGGACTCCCTGCTCTGCGGGAAGCCTGCATCTCCCTCTCTGCTTGTGTTCCCTCTCTCACCGTGTCCATCTCTATCAAATAAATAAAAAAAATCTTTAAAAAAAAAGATATATAGCATTTTCCCCACACAAGAATAAGAAGCAATATGATATTCTACAAAAAGGGATTATGTAACTGAAATCAGCATAAGTAAAATGTTTAGGAAAGTGGCCTTCAAGAGGCAAATATTTACCGGACTTGGAAGACTAATTCTGGAAAGCCAAAACTGTGCAGAATGAGAAACATAATTGTGATGATTAGCTGTAAGTGTTAGCTTGGGCAGGCCAGGGTACCCAGACTAGATACTAGATACTAGTCTGTAAAAGGTATTTTTTTTTTATTTTAAGATTTTATTTATTTGGGAGAGAGAGCATGAGCACAAAAGGGTGGTGTGGACCGAGGGAGAAGCAGATGCCCCAGACACCCTGCTGAGCAGGGAGACCCAGGGTGGGGCTTGGTCACTACCAAGGAAGAGCAGAAGGGAGATACTTAACCAAGAAAGCCACCCAGGTGCCCAAAGGTATTTTTTTAGATGAGATTAACATTTAAATCAGTAGACTGAGTAAAGCAGGTTACCTTCCATAAAGTGGGTGGGCCTCCTATAATCATTTGAAGGCCTTAAGAGATAAAGGCTAGCTAGCCTCTAGAAAGAGAAACTTCAGGCCACAGTTTGCCTTTGGACTTGAGCAGCAACATCAACCCTTGCTTGGGTCTTCCATGTGCCAGTCTACCCTGCAAAGTTTGAACTTGGCAGCCTCCACAATCGCCTGGGTCATTTTTTAAAATAAATCTCTCTATATACACACACATACACACACACCTTATTGACTCTATTTTTCTGGAGAACCCCAATACGATAAGGACATCACTTTGACATCATTAAAGTAAAAACAAAGAACACTACATTAAGAAATTTAAAACATTTATGGATTATCTATTTGGTTCTTTTAAAAATCTGTTAGGTCTTTCTTATAATTCCCTGTTCCCTAAAGATGTTTTAAATCTAGTCTGTTCTTTTTCTTTTTTTTTGAAAGTTCAAGAAATTTATTTAATTTCAATACATGCAGCAAATAACAGTTACCATGTTTAGGGAAAACAGACAGTAGCAAAACCAGAGAAATTGCTACCGTAATAATGTTTTATACTGATACAGTTATCTATTGATGCCTTGGGCATATACCATGAAATTCTAAATCTATCTCTTGTTTTTGTTTTTGTTTTTATTTTTTTTATTTTATTTCTTTTCAGTGTTCCAAAATTCATTGTTTATGTACCACACCCAGTGCTTCACGCAATATGTGCCCTCCTTAATATCCATCACCAGGCTCACCCAATCCTTCACCCTCCTCCCCTCCAAAACTCTGTTTGTTTCGGAGTCCACAGTCTCTCATGGTTCATCTCCCCCTCTAATTTCCCCCATCTCCCTTCTCCTGTCCATCTCCCAATGTCCTCCATATTATTCCTTATGCTCCACAGGTGAGCGAAATCATATGATAATTGACTCTCTCTGATTGACTTATTTCACTTAGCATAGTCTGTTATTTCTTTCAACATAGTTGTATAAAGTTTGTTTTTTTCTTGAATAATTAATTCTAAGAATCTAATCAATGCAAAGAATTTGTCCCTGCTTTGTTTCTTCTGATGGCTTTCGCACATAGTTTGCTTTGCTACACATATAGTTAGTAATTCTTTATAATGGGCAACTCATTTTCCATGAAAATATTATTTGTGGGAATTTTTGAGACTAGAATGAAGTTGTGTTAATCCAGAGAGAATTTGCCTTAGCTTCTGGCAGGAAATAGTAAATTCCAGTGTTTCATTGAATAGAAGATGCTTTTGCTAGTAGGATGCATTTTGATTTTACAGATGTTTAAATCCAATAATAATAATAATATGCACCATAGATTCGATGCAATTTAATAAATTAATGACTAGAATTTGTATAGACAATAAATAAATAATAAATAATATATAAATATAATATATAATAAATATAATAAATTTAATAATAATAAATAAATAATAAGTAAATAAATAAAATCCATGATTTTAACCTCCAAATTCATGCTGGCTTAAGGTTACTACTTCTTCGTGGCATTTCCTTCTGTGCTCTCCCCTCTCAAACAAAAGGGTAAATTCCTATAGTTCTCAGGAATGTGAGGGGATTTTCTTCTTTTTTACCCTCAGAAAGAGGACATATGTATCATTTGGGTCCTGTTTTGGAGGGGTCTTCCATTAGACTGACCACCTTGGGAGAACTTTTACTTAGAAGATAACTGAACTGTAATTCAAGATGGTAGGAAACATACACAATTGTCCCAAATTCCCGGGAAAAATACAGGCAAGCAAGCAAATGAATAAAAACTAGCTAGCTAGCTATATACAGTCAAGAGAACAAAAAGGACAGTGACTTTAAAACACTTTGGAAGACAGCAAGTATAATTAAGCATATTTACTGATTTAAAAAAAAAAATTTAAAAACCTACAGGTTCCCAAGAGCATGCTTGACAGCCCCTACCCTGTCAGAGCATAACATTGCCAGGTGCAGATGGCCCCCAACTCTGTGGCTGCCAAAACCCTAACTGAAGGTCCAACCCCATGAGAGTTTACCTGGCACAAGGTGGCATAGCACACCAGGTGTGATGGCTCATGATCCACCAGAGAGTGTACAAATCAGTATGCTCAGCCCCAGGCACTCTGGGGGAGTACCCCCACCACGAGCCACAATACAGGGCAGGATGCCACAGATCTCTCTGTAACCTTCCACATATCAACAAGGTCATTGTGAAGAAGTATCTGAACTCTCTCCTAGTTTGGAGGACTGTTCTGGAGCAATCCAGTGCTGAACCTACTAAAACTGAAGAGCTAACAGATGAGTTCTGGCAGCTGCAGACCATGGTGGGGCAGAAGGGCTCACGAAGGCCAATCATGTCTTCCTCTTACTGCACCTACTCCACATCTTATTGCTGAACATAGCTGCCTGGTTCACTCCTTGGGACGTTGGGACCTCCTTCCTGACTTTTCTCCTCTGTATGCACTATTTATCACAGCTCAGGCCCAGGCTGGCTGGCTACAGCAATGAATCTGGGCATCTGTCATTCTTCAACACCTTTACATGGAACCACTAGCTACATCATTTTATGATTTGTCACCTAAAGGCAACCCCTAGCAGTCAGTGGGACTGCATGCACCTTTCGCAGCCATTTTTCTTTGCCTTGGGGGAGATCCTCTCTGAAGAGCTTGGGACATGGAAGAAAAAGTACATGCTTTACAACCACCAGCACAAATACTTCTTCCCAACTGAGCCTCCCGCCTTGTTGCCTCTCTACTTCCATTGGCATATTTTCTATTTCATTATCCAGCAGAAAAATTGGGTGGACTTACCTGAATGATGACTTTCTATACCAGTATCTTCTCATTTAGGTGGTATTCTTTGGACTAAAAGGCTTTCTGGCCTTTTCTTCATGGTCAGTTCCCTAGAGAGCAACTGGTTTGTGTGGGTGACACAAATGAAGTACATCCCCATGTACAATGATAATGACTGGAAAAGTGGACTGGGGCTCCATCTGGCTCCCAGGACATGCAATGTCTACATGTCTGCCTTCAGGGACTAACTTAGTGGACATCTCAAATTCCAAATTTTCTCCACAATGCCTTGATATAGTTACCACAAAGTGGCTTCCCTGATGCAGTCCCTGTGTGCCATCATGGCATAAAGTACTAGTCCAAGCCCCTGCTCTCAGCCTTCATCCACATTATCTACTCACTGAAGGAGTCTGTCTAGATGCTTATCTTTGCCAATAACAACATGTCCTCATCTGAAAGAGGAGCCTTTAGAGTCAAAGTAGAAGGATCTTGAGGGGAAAATACCACCACAATTCCAATATTCAGAGAGAGTGGGTTTGGGGAAGTAAATATTCTGACTCAAACCCTTCCCCCTTTCAACTCACAGATGTAAGACTCCAAAGCAGTGTTTGGGGGGAGTAGAACATGAAAGCCTCCCCTCCCCCCACCCAAGGGAAGGAAGGAGCTGTTGCAGCACAGATGTGACAGTTTTGTTGTTTCCTTTTTCTAGTTTGGCAGGTGCAGATGGTTGTTGGGGAAGAGTCAGGGGGTTGTTAGAAGAATATGGAATATCTACTAAGCCCAGAATCAGGAAGAGATGTAGTACTAAAATTCCACTCCATATGGGTAAGGGGTGAGCCCCTCTCTGGTCCACTTCTCAGTGCCTTCTCAGTCCTCACTTGCAAATCTCAGAGATTCACAGGCTGGTAGTGGATAGAGTAGCTGAACCTCTTGAAAACAATTCTGAGCAAGGTTTTGAACAAGATTAGAATCCTGAAGCTTGGCACAATGCAGTGCCTAGGAGCTCAGCCAGCCCAATATCTAGAGCTAGGTGTGACCTATATCTGCCTCAGTCTCCCAAAGAAGCTATTTTTCCACTTTCAGAAGCAGGCAGGGCAAGGCCCAGGACTGTGGTATTGGAGACATCTGGCCCTGAAGGACCTTGGCACTACTTATTTGGATCTCATACTCCATCTAGGGTACTGAGGGAGTATCAGGTCTTAAGTCCCACCAAAACAGCTGGTAGAGAGTTGTTAGCAATTAAAAATCCTGTCAGCTTTTGATTTACCTCTTCTAACCAACACTCAGCAAACAAAACACTTTCAGGACAGGGGGTCCAGTTCTTGTTCCAAACACAAATGAGCAGGTATGGCAAACTGACTTTTCCCCTCCCTAGGAGGAAAAAGGAGGGGTTTCTAATAATTTCCCTTTGTTCCCTACGTACAGTTCCAAGTTTAATAAAATAAGAGTCATTGAGGACAAGTGACCGAGTTGGAAGATACTGAATTGCCAGTCATGAAGAAAACACAACTCAGCCATAAAGAATTTCAAGGCTATAAGAAAATTTCTAAATTAGGTTACAGCATCACTTTAGGTTACATATAATTATTTCATAGTTCTAAACCAGAAATAGGAAGATAAAAACAGAAAAGTTTGTGACCACCATTGCTGTTGTTAGGCATTTTACTCTCTCAGCTCTCATCAAATATCTTTCTCTGCTGGAGACCAGGCAGGAATTTAGGATAATGTCTTACAAAGCATTATCAGTTTAATACTGAAATACACATTTTTCATCTCCTTATTCTCAAAGATAAAAATAGTTTAATCTATCTCTAGAGATTAAACATAGGAATGTGCCCCAGGAGTCTTGCCTTTCACACCAACAGCCTTTCAGTCCAGGTGAGGGGATTATTTATTTGCCTGTTCATCAGCATCTACTCTAAGCATATTGAGCATTCTGGACACTGGGAGTAGAGAACTTCGAACTACAAGGGAAAGCAGAGCCCTAGAAGAGATTATATTTAATTTCAGGAAAGAATGGCAAACAATCAGGGAAATGAGTATTCTTTTTCTTTTTTTAAGATTTTTTTATTTAATTGAGAGAGAGTAAGAAAGAGAGCATGTGAACAGGAGTAGAGAGAGGGCTAAAGGGAGAGAGAGAAGCAGAATCCCTGCTCAGCAGGGAGCCTGATGCAGAACTCTATCCAGGGACCCCAGGATCATGACATAAGCCAAAAGTAGATGCTTAATATACTGAGCCACACAGGCACCCAGGTGACTGAGTGTTCTAAGGTATGGTAGGGGGTTAGAGGCACCACTTACGGAGAGGATGTGGAGATTACTTAGAGGTTTGTTAAGACAAAGACAAAACGATTAAACACACACACCCATACACACACAGAAACAGCTTTCAGAAAAGTTCAGATCTTTCCATTTGGGCAGAACTTGATTCAAAAGAAAGAGCCTGGACAGAAAAATTAGAAGCAGAATTGAAGTGTTCTGCTTCCGTTGGCTTCCTCATTCAAGAATTAGTGCTGATCACAATGTCCACAATAGCCAAACTATGGAAAGAACCTAGATGTCCATCAACAGATGAATGGATAAAGAAGCTGTGTTATATATATACAATGGAATACTATGCAGCCATCAAAAGAAATGAAATCTTGCCATTTGCAATGACGTGGATGGAACTAAAGGGTATCATGCTTAGCGAAATAAGTCAATCGGAGAAAGACAACTATCATATGATCTGCCTGATATGAGGAAGTGGAGATGCAATATGGGGGGTTTAGGGAGTAGGAAAAGAATAAATGAAACAAGATGGGATCAAGGAGACAAACCATAAAAGACTGTTACTGTCACAAAACAAACTGAGGGTTGTCAGGGGGAGCGGGGAGGGAGATGGTGGTGGGGTTATGGACATTGGGAAGGGTATGTGATATGGTGAGTGCTGTGAAGTGTGTACACCTGGCAATTCACAGACCTGTACCCCCGGGCTAATAATACATTATATGTTTATTAAAAATTTTTAAAAAAATTAGTGCTCGTCATTCCCCATCCCTCTATTTTTGGCTACTATGTTGTACCAAACTGTCAAGCCATCTGACTTTGGGCCCAGGTTGCCCAATCAAGCAAACCCAGTGAGGCTTATTGAGCCAATTCCAGGTCCTCAAAGCACCTCAACCACTGTGACCTTATCTTCTCAGCCTCGACCTGTGTGGTCTCACATGGCTACAAAAGGACAGACCACTGACGAAAGACTCAGTGTTATAATGGTGATATAACTGATCTCAAATCCAGACATTTTGACAGATGAGAGGTAAAGTCATATCTAGTCATAGAGTTTATGGCAAAACTAACATTGGAACTAACTTTCTAAAAACTCCAATTTCCATGTTTATCTTTGCTTTTTCTCCCATCTGGTGGGAGGTAGTTTCCTTAATTAGGCCCAATATCAGCATCCTTTTTGTGTATGCCAATTTAGCTACCACATCCCAATGAAGTAAAGTTTAAAAATACAGTTAATGTTTACCAAAAAGACACACAAAAATAAAAATAAGTAAATAAATAAAAAGAATAAAACAAATAACAATCAAAATACGTAAGAGTTAATCAAAGAAAAATGTCTGGAGTCTTCATGGCCTGCTTCCTACCTGATCAACCTCAAATAAATCTGGCCAGTTGACAAACCCTGTTTACATAGAATGGTTCTAAAAAGTATTGAATTTCACACTCAAAGTAGATAGTTTTTATGGTATATAAATTGCACATCATTTAAAGCTGTTTAAAGAAGCAATAGACTTGGTGCAGCCACTGTGGAAAACAGTATGGAAGTTCCATTAAAAATGGAAGGACCATATGATCAGTAATGCCACTGCTGGGTGTTTACCCAAAGAATATGAAAACACTAATTGAAGGAATATACGCATGCCTATGTTTATTACAGCATTAAGAATAATAGCTGGGGTGCCTGTGTGGCTCAGTCATGTAAGCATCTGCCTTTGGCTCAGGTCATGATCAGAGGGTCCTGGGATCGAGCCCCATGTTGGGCTCCCTGCTCAGCAGGAAGCCTGTTTCTACCTCTCCCTCCACTCCCCCTGCTTGTGTTATTTCTCTCTCTCTCTCTCTGAGAAACAAAATCTTAAAAAAAAAAAAAAAAAAAAAAAAGAACAGTAACCAAACTATAGAAGCAGCCTATGTGCCATCAATAAATGAAGGGATAAAGAAGATGTGGTGTGTGTGTCACACACACATAATAGAATATTACTCAGTCATAAACAAGAATGAAATCTTGTCCTTTGCAACAACATGGATGGATCTAGAGGGTATAATGCTATAAGTCAATCAGAGAAATATAAATACCACATGACTTCACTCATATGTGGAATTTAAGAAACAAAACAAATGAACAAAGAAAGAGACAAACCAAAAATTAGGCTCTTAACTACAGAAAACAGACTGATGGTTAATAGATGGGAGATGGGTGAGGAATAGGTGAAATAGATAAAGGAGATTTTTTTTAAGATTTCATTTATTTGAGAGAGAGCAAGAGCTAGAGCAGGGGAAGGGGCTAAGGGAGAGGGAGAAGCATATTCCATGCTAAACGAGGAGCGTGATGTGGAGCTCCATCCCAGGACCTCAGGATCATGACCTAAGCTGAAGGCAGAGGCTTAACTTAACTGACCGGCTTAACTGACCTGTTCTCAGGTGCCACATGAAGGGGATTAAGAGTACACTGATCATGAGTAGCACAGAGTAATATACATAATTATTGAATCGCTATTTTGTACATACACCTGAAACTAATATAACACATATGTTAACTATAATGAAAATAAATAAATATTTTAAAAATAAAAAGGCAGTAAACTAATTAAAAACAAGCATTAAGGCAAGAGTGCATGGAAGGAAGATTTTATTTAAGGCTACTACAGTGAGGGAGAGAGGCCAGAACTCATTCTGAATTCAGCTACACTAAAATAAAGGGTGAGGGAGTTTTTAAGAGCTGGAAGGATCATAGGCCATTTGTGTTTGCTAACTGAGCTTACTAAAAAGAAAGTAAGCCTTCTCATATCTTCAGGACAGGAAAAGTTTTATTACTTGGAGCAAGATGTTCACTCAGAATTAAGCTCCTATCCACCTACAGCTTAATGGACTGGAACACCATCTTCCTTGATGATTATTTTCAAAAGAGGTCCCCAGTTTCTTAAGAAAGGCCTACCCAGCTTGTAAAACTGGCAAGACTCTTCTTAAAATTATTTACATCACAAAGGGGCAGAAAGAATTTACAACTATAAATTTTCTAACTGGTCAGAGTCTGGAGGCGAGAAGTCATCTGTCTCAAGTTCACTCAAGCTGAAGGAGAACTTTAAGTCCTCTTGTTCTCAAACAAACCAATAAAAGAGAAATCATTGAGGCAGGGGACAAGAAGACAAAAATGTTAACTATTTAAAAGCTTTTGGAATTAATTTTTGCATAAATATTTATTAAATCATTGTACCCCTAAAACAAAAACTGAAAAATCAGAATACAATAGTCATCTCCTGGCCAAAATAAAAATAATAATAAAGAATTTCATTAAGTTGTAAAAATTTCAGAATAAAGGTGGGGGAAAAGAGAACAATATAATAGAAAATATTACTCTATTATTTATCTGGACCCTTCAAATTCCCAAAAGCTATAAACACAAAATGTGCTGAAAAGCAGGACACAGAAACCAAATTCCATTACTAAGGAAAACTTGGGTAGTAAAAACTGTCAGTTTATATTATATCACTTTATCTTTCACAATACTTTCCACAAAAAAAAAAAAAAAGAAGCCCAAAAAAAGACAAAAAAACACCATCTCATTTTCCTATGTGGGGTCAAGGAATAGTCTGGAAGAATAGATGCTACAGACAACTGGGATGAATTTACTTTTAAGAAGTAGGAAACTACAGAGAAAAGCTTGAGCATTTTGTTAGACTTTTACATGTTTGTTTTTGAATTACTAAATAAGCACCTGTAATATTTTTCATTACACATTACCTGTGACTTGGCCTCTAAAAATACTGATCACAATGTGGTTTTGTCAAAAACAACAAATATAAAGGGAGAAGGGTTAAATTCGGTTTCTAAAGTCACTGTTAATTAAAATGCTTTGATTAAGCTTTATACATTTTGGCATCATGTTATTTCAATTTTAATATTCTTTTCCTTTTTGCTTTTGGTCTCCTGTTTTTTGAACAAAGAAATGTAATGGGGAAAAAATAATTATATTAGGTTAAAAGGAACTCACAAAATAATCAAAAATTTCTAATGTAAAAATCCATATTAACTTTGTTGCTGTTTGAAATCTGGGGACTTCCCTTGTATTATACAGGTAGAAGCCAGAAAATTATAATTTAATATACATTATAAACACATGTTAGGCACCTGGGTGGCTCAGTCAGTTAAGCATCAGCCTTTGGTTCAGGTCATGATCCAGGGGTCCAGGGATGGAGTCCTGAGTAGGGTTCCCTGCTCTGCGGAAACCTACCTCTCCTTCTGCCCTTCCCCCCACCACCCCCAGATAGTGCATTCTCTCTTTCTTGTTCTCTCAAATAAATAAATAAAATATTTAAAAATAAATAAAATAAATATGAGTCATGTTAGGTTAGAAAACTTGATCAATGATGATTAAAAAAACAAAAACACAAACAAACAAATGAACAAAAACAATTATGCCAAAGTTGACAGTTACCAGAAAACTTGTTTCCCTAGTGGATCAGTTTTGGGTGGCCAAGAGACACCACATCTGTGAATCTAGTTAATAAGTGGGTATTAGAGGGGAGAAAGGCATGAATGATAGTTCTTGAGAGTAGTGAAATCTAAGAGACATGAAGCCTATGAATCTAATTTAAAAGTTTAGAAATGGGGATGGGGAGAAATTCTTACAGATATCCAAAGTCTATAAGAATAATCAAGCAAGGGGCATCTGGGTGGCTCAGTGGGTTGAGCCTCTGCCTTCGGCTCGGGTCATGATCCCAGGGTCCTGGGATTGAGCCCCGCATCGGGCTCTCTGCTCGACGGGGACCCTGCTTCCTCCTCTCTGCCTCTCTGCTTACTCGTTATCTCTGCCTGTCCAATAAATAAATAAAATCTTAAAAAAAAAAAAAAAAAAACAAGCAAGAAAAAAAAAAAAGCAATGGTGGGTTTCTGATTAATCTCAGGGTTCTGGGACCAAAAGGAATTGGAAAGCATGAACGAAGGCATGGGGTTCTGGCATCAGGGAAGTGGCATTAGAACCTTGGTAAAAATATGGGTGCCAAAGGAGAAAAGAGGATATTTATATACTAATACATATTTATGCATATTTAAACTCTGAGGCAAAAGCTCTTTTATCCCTACCCTGGGCATTATAAAGGCCAGACGGTAAGCACACTGAATTCATGGGTAGGAACAGAATACGTGACAAAACACATGAACACATAGCAAAAGCAAGAAATTTTTGTCAGCCTATATTCCTCATGTGTTTAGATGAGGCATTCATTCCAGATGAAAATCAGAATAAAATCACATATTCCACAAACTGACATATACATTAGTACAGGCTAAAACAATATAAGTATTTTAATATATCAGTTAAATAAGTAGTTTGAGAATATTAAAGATTGGCAAATTCAAACATTCCTTATCTGGATAATTTTGTAGATTAAGTGGATATGCTAAACTATGTAACTGCTGGGACAGAGCTCCATAAACATTTACCAAGAAATGTAGCTTCACTTCTTTCAGCCTAAATGTTTTAAACAAGATTTAGCCTAAGTTAAAGTAATGACCAGCTGACTTCACTATATTATTTTTTCATCAATCCTTGCCTAGAAAAATGATAGAATCTCATACTAACCTCTGAGCTACTTGAATTTTTATTTAGGGAACATATCTAGGCTAATAAGTAAGATCAAACAACACAATTTTTTTCATCTTATAGTCAATGGATTTCTTTGCCAATGTTCTACCTGTGCTGTTTGCTGACAAGCTCTTCCTAAGGCTTAGCCTGCATGTGGGAATCAGGAAGAAGCATTAGCTATAGCCCTCTTCATACTTGCACTAAACAACACAGCAGAGAAGAAAAAGTGAACCAAGTTTCATAACTACTCTGTCATTAGATTTTAGGGAACCAAAGATATTGATTAACCTATATTTTAACCCTGACTGCACAGTGGAATCATGTGCCATCACATCTAAATTCAATTAATAATTTTAAGGTGTGTTACCCAGATGAGGGAATGTTCCTAAAAATGTCTCCTGTGATTCTCCTGTGCAATAGGTTTAGAACCACTGGTTCAAGAGCCTTTTCTAGGATTCAGAGTTTTGGATTCAAACCTTTGTTCATCCTCCTAAAATTTCTTTGATTTAAGCAAGTCATTTCACTCATCTGAGTCCGTTTTCTTATCTATATAAAATATCTACTTCTCAGGATTGATAGAGGGGTTAAATGAGATCATCTTTTTAGGCTCTAGAGGCTGGAGCACTGTAAGCTCTCAATAAATGATAACGGAATTTTGGTTTTAGGTGGAACCTAAAAACCCATAATAATAATACTATTATTAGTGTACTTTTTTGTGGTATTGAGCAGTAGTACATAGTTGTATTTTTATGAAAACAACATCAACATACATACCCTCGTACGGGAGGAAAAAAATCTTTTTCTTCTATTCTTTTAAGTTCTTGACTGGGCCTCCTAAAAGAAAAGACAGATTAATAAAAGCAAAGCATATAAATTAAGTTTTATGTAACATGAGAACCTTCATAAGGAAAGGAAGACCTAAAGAAAATAGTTAAGCCTGGGTGTTTTGTGCTAGGTTTGTTGAAGGCTTGAAGGTTGTGGAAAGATAAGGTAGAACAAGGAGTATGAACTAACTGTAGTAAATGGGGAAACTGAGCAAAGCCATTCCTTCCGATTCCTCTCTGTGCCCCTTGATATTCAGAGATAAGGATGCTCCTTTCATCCTGATATAGAGAGGAAGATCAGAAAGTCTTTCTTGCACATGCCATTTTTCAAATTCCTTCTCTTTGTAGAAAGCAAGATGACAAGGTGCCCCATTTTCGGGTAGTTTGTCCTGAAACATACCACACCTAAATAAATATTCTCATTTCAATTGACCTTTTTGGTAAGAATGAGTTTACCTCCTAAGGAAGTTGGCAGGAGGTGCCTGAAGAGGAGAGAAGCATATTTGAATAAATATAATTATGTATCCCAGAATCTATTTATCAAAGATGAAGCCAAAGGAAAAAAACTATAGAAACCCAAAGAAAAATCCAGTGCCTGCCTCCAGAGAAAAGAATATTTACTTTACCAGATAACATGCTTTCTACTATTTTTTATAATGAAACTAATCACCCTTTCAGTTATAATGGATAACTTTACCTATTTTAGAAACCAATGTGATCATTGAAGCTCTCTTAGATAGTTTTAACAAAATCATCAATAAAGATGGGAAGTACCCTTAGACTTCAGTTAGCATACCAGAAAACAAGGAAAGTATTTCACACAGAGACAACAGGCAGCAGATTTCCTTATGGAGTGTTGACACTCAGAGTATTTTCTTCCTTTTGGCTATTATAGAGAGATCACTAACATGCCCCACTGGTCTGAAATGGAAAAGTCAGCAATGGATGAATTAATGTTCAAATCCCCTAAGAGGAGTCTGCAATTCATGTAATATATGTCAACAGAACACAGCAAAAAAAAATTCTCTCTGCCGTCTGTGTTTGGACAAATGTCATTAAATATCTACTGTGCTCCAGCCACAGCAGATAATGCCTATCATTTGTACATAGAGTTTTCCTTCTTGCACAGCAGTGTCCATTGCATTGTCTCGCTTAATCCCAAAACAAGACTGTCACATAGGATGAGAAGCTGTTACCATTTTGTCCCACTGACAGTTGTTACATTGAAAGAGTCAAGCCAATAATGCTGAAATTTGGAATTCTCCTAACTCCCACTCTTGTCATTGCAGAAACATAAGAAGGAGTTGTCAATGAGAAATTAATGATCTAAGAATAAATCCCAGATTTATATTCAGGAAGAATCACTCATCATCCACGTCACTCCATTTAAAACTTGAAAAGGTCTGCATTCCTATGGATGAACAGTTGTTTTTCTGTTGAAGAAGTCTCTTTCAATTCTACATGAGATTATTTTTATGCAAAGACTTTGAAAAACACAAAACAAAGCTTTACCAGTAGCTTCTCACCCTCCCAATTAATAGGAATAAACTCTATTCCGAAGATTTTTTTTCATGCTTTGTCTTCTCATTTCATGACTCTGGCAATTTTTTTTTTAACTTTAAACAAATTTTTATTACACAAAGGTTGTCACATAATTGGATATTTCTCTACTTTTTTTTTTTTAATTTTTTATTTTTTATAAACATATATTTTTATCCCTAGGGGTACAGGTCTGTGAATCACCAGGTTTACACACTTCACAGCACTCACCAAATCACATACCCTCCCCAATGTCCATAATCCCATCCCCTTCTCCCAAACCCACTCC
>NC_081557.1:112158787-112272607 GCF_022355385.1 Mustela nigripes | reverse complement strand
TGAGGCCACGCTGACCCCGCGTGGGCTTCGCCCCGGTTTAGCCTCTGGAGCGATGTCCCTCAGTGGAACAGACTTTTAAAAGTCCTGATTTTGTGCACGGTTGCTCCGCCGCTTGCGGGGAGCCGGCCCCTCCCCCCGGGGTCTATCTTCCCGTCGCTTTGGATTCACTTTTCCGCCAGTCCTACCTTTCAGAAAGTGGTTGTTTTTCTGTTTCCAGAATTGCTGTTCTTCTTCTCTTCGATCTGCCGATGGATTTTCAGGTGTTTGCAATCTTTAGATAAGCTATCTAGCTGATCTCCGGCTAGCTGAAGCAGTCTCAGCTTGCTACTTCTCCGCCATCTTGACTCCTCCGGATATTTCTCTACTTTTTACACAATTATTCTTACTCTCCACAGAAAGGCTGCATCTTAACTTTTCATCTGGTGATGGAAAACACTAAAATCCTGATTTTAACAGAATAGTAGTAAAAATGCCTCAGTGATTTAAGTTGAAAGCAGTACATTGGTACATGGCTCTTGCACTCAGTTATCAGGAATGTACAAATGTTTTTTTATTCAAAAATACAAAATATGGGGTGCCTGGGTGGCTCAGTGGGTTAAAGCCTCTGCCTTCGGCTCAGGTCATGATCCCAGGGTCCTGGGATCGAGCCCCGCATCAGGCTCTCTGCTCAGCAGGGAGCCTGCTTCCTCCTCTCTCTCTGCCTACCTCTCAGCCTACTTGTAATCTCTGCCTGTCAAATAAATAAATAAAATCTTTAAAAAAATACAAAATAAATTATCTGTAGGAATGGACAATGACAACAGTAGACCATCATATGTTGTCAACTGAAACCAGTGACTGATGGTTATAGTGATTTTCTTAAACATCAGCCAGGCTTTTCTTCAGTCATTTCCTTCAACTGACTTCTCTCAAGTTATGGGTGAGGAGCACAGCGTGGGCTTCCTCTCACAGTTCATTAATAATGGTAAAGCACTGTTCTAGGAATCAGAACATGCCACCTCCCATACCCCTTCCCATTCCACCCATTCTGCTCATCACTGGGTCCTTCTCTTCTTTAGGAATTTCGGTGACTACAACTTCTGCCATAGTTAACAGAGAGGTCACTCCAGCAGCATACAATAAAGAAGTTCTTACAAACTTTGTTGGATCAATGATTCCTTTTTCCACCATATTCACAAAATCTCCAAGCATAGCATCATAACCAACTTCTGGGGAACTCTGCATAATTTTCTCAACTACCAATGATCTTTCAAAACCTGAATTCTTAGCAATGGTCATTGCAGGAATTTTGAGTGTTCTCTTAATAATTTCCATACCAATTTTTTGATCTTCGTTAGTTGGAGTTAATGAATCCAAGGCTGGAATGCACCGAAGCAGGGCACAACCCCCTCCCAGAACAATGCCTTCTTCAATGGCAGCTCATGTAGCATTGAGCGCATCGGTAACTCTGTCTTTCTTTTCATTCACTTCAACATCACTTGTCCCACCAACCTTCAACACAGCTACACCATCTGAGAGTTTTGCCAAATGTTCATTCAGCTTTTCCTTTTCAAATTCACTAGTTGTAATACCTAACTGCTCAATGATTTCTTGAATACATTTTTCAATTTGAGCCTTGTCACCTTTTCCTTTTAAGAGCATGGCATCATGTTTGGTCACAATGACCTCTCCAACTTTCCCTAAGTCATGAGGCTGAACATCTTTGAGATTTAGAGTCAATCCTTCTTCCCCAAAAACTGCACCACTAGTAGCAATAGCCATGTCTTTAAGCTGATTCTTCCTATTGTCACCAAAACCTGGAGCTTTGACTGCCACAATCTGAAGACCAACTTTTAACCTATTCAAAACGAGTGTACTCAGAGCTTCTCCATCAACTTCTTCAGCAATTATGATCAAGGGCTTATGGTGAGCATTGGCAATTTCAAGAGCAGGTACAATGGACTGGATGCTAGAAATTTTCTTTTCACTCGATAGAACATAAGCATCCTGGAATTCACATTTCTGACCTTTTGAGGTATTAATAATGTATGGAGAAATGTAACCTTGATCAAAATTCATGCCTTCAATAATTTCTAATTCATCATTTAGTGTTTTTCCATCCTTTACTGTGATGACACCCTTTCTTCCAACCTTTTTCATTGCATCGGAAATGATGTTGCCAATTTCTTTGTCTCCATTTGCAGAAATGGTAGCAACCTGAGCAATTTTTTCAGGGGTTGTCACGGGTTTAGACTGCTTCTTAAGTTCAGCAATTACAGCATCAACAGCTAACATCACACCTCTCCTGATTTCCACAGGATTAGCACCTTTGCTAATCTTCTCGAAGCCTTCCTTGGCAATAGAGCATGCCAAGATAGTAGCAGTAGTGATGCCGTCCCCAGCCTCTTCATTTGTGTTACTGGTGAGATCTTGAACAAGTTTAGCGCCAATATTTTTGTAATTATCTTTTAAGTCAATAGACTTTGCTACGGTCACACCATCTTTTGTCACTTTGGGACTTCCCCAACTCTCTTCAATAATCACTGTTCTTCCCTTTGGCCCCACTGTAATGGCTACAGCATTGGCTAAAAGGTCTACACCTTGAAGCATTAAGGCTCAGGCATCTGCACCAAATTTTGTATCTTTGGCATAAGCCCAAGTGAGATGAGGAGCCAGTGCTCTGGACACTGACCTAATTTGGCAAAGGAATGCGGGTAATCAAAGCGCTTCTGCGGGGGCAGCGGTGGAGTGTGAGCACGGTGAGGCAGGTCATCGGAGACTAGTGAGGCCATGACTCTTGAAATTTTTGGAACAAAACAATTATCTTCAGTTTGCTCTTATCACGCATCATTCTAAAAGTCCTCTTAACAGGTATGGACAAAGTTACCAGTAACTAAGTAAATTTTTAAAAGTTCATTTAAAAAAAGGAATAAAAAATAGGCATATCTTAATTTCTTTATCTTAAAACATGTATATATTTGCCAATATACTGATATAGAACCAAGGTCTTCTCTCTCTCTCTCTCTTTTTTTTCTTTTTTTTTTTTTTGATTAAAGTATAGTTGACACAAAATGTTACATTAGTTTCAGTACCATGGCCTTTTCTTTAGTATGAACCTGGGGATTGTAATCCTAAAATATCTTTCTTGCAATAACCCATGAATTCCACCATGCATTTTATTGAAATAGAGTGAAAATCTAAGCACTACCACAATACTCAATGTGCATGCAAATGCTTTGGAAATTTAAGATCTGCCCATACATAATTCAGTAGGATTTTTTTTTACCTTTATCATCTTTCTAATGCATTCAACTTAGTCTTTATAGAAATAATACCGTTTTTATTCACACTCAATATCATTAGTTTCTACAATATTTACTTATCATATATAGTTACAGAAATATATGCAACTGTCATAAATGTGCTTCGGAACCAAAAACTCATTCTTGGCAAGAAAATGACTCAACTGGTGTAGGAAGAACCAAAGAGGCCTGGTGAAGAATAGTCTAGTAGTTAGTTGTGGGTGCTCAGAATATCCTGACCATAGTTAGCATATATTTCCAAAGAATGGAGAATTTAGACTACTTCAGTGAATTGGTATTAAAAAGATAAATTTAAAGAATATCAACTCTATTTCATGAATATCTTAATGTTAATCCAATAATTACCTGACTCTCCTAACTTGCTTATAAATTCCACAGGGACTGAGCTCTTAGTCCTAAGGTGTATAACACTTAGTTATACACCTCACAAACCAAGGCAAGACATCCAGACTAAATGTATTTTTTTTTTACTTTAATTCCAGCATAGTTAACGTACAGTGTTATATTAGTTTCAGGTGTACAATATAGTGGTTCAACAGTTCCATATATTACACTGTGCTCATCAAGAGAAGTATATACTTAATGCCCTTCACTTATTTCACTCATTCACCCTACTCACCTACCTTCTGGTAGCCCTCTGTTGTCTATAGTTAAGAGTCTGGTTTCTTTGGGGGGGATGTGGAATCTGTTTTTGATTTTCCCTTTTCTTTTTTTGTTATTTTGTTTTTTAAAATCCACATATGGGTGAAATCACATGGTCTTGTCTTTCTCTGGCAGACTTCTTTCACTTGGCATTATACTCTCTAGATCCATCCATGCTGCTGCAAATGGCAAGATTTCATTCATTTTTATGGTTGAACAATATTCTTATAAATATAAAAATATTATAAGAATATTATTCATATATATTATATATATGCCATGTATATAATATATATATATTTATATATATATATATATATATAATATATATAATATCTTCCACTTCTTCTTTATTCATTCCTCTATCAATGGATACTTGGACTGCTTCCACAGTTTGGCTTATTGTTAAGTAATGCCACAATAAACATAGTAGGGCATACATCCCTTCAACTTAGTGTTTTCACATTCTTTAGGTAAATACCCAGTAATGTAATTACTGGATTGTAGGGTAGTTTATTTTAAATTTTTTGAGGAACCTCAAGACTGTCTTAAACAGTGGCTATGCTAGTTTGCATTCCCACCAACAACAGACAAGGTTTTTTTCCACATCCTAACCAATATTTGTTGTTCCTTGGGTTTTTTATTTTTGCCATTCTGAAAAGTGTGAGGTAATATATCATTATAGTTTTGATTTACCTCTTCCTGATGATCAGTGATGTTGAGCATCTTTTTATTGTTCTGTTGGCCATCTGCATGTCTTCTTTGGAGAAATGTCTGTTCATATCTTTAACCATTTTTAATGGGATTAATTTTTAGTGTTGAGTTGCATAAGTTTTTGTATATTTTAGGTACTAACCCTTTATCAGATACATCATTTGCAAATATTTTCTCCACTTCTGTAGGTTGTTTTTTAGTTTTTTTGTTGCTTCCTTTGTCATACAGAGGCTTTTTATTTTGATATAGTCCCAAGAGTTTATTTTTTCTTTTGTTTCCCTCATCTCAAGAGACATACCTAGAAAGATGTTTTAATAGTCCATAACAGAGAAATCACTGCCTGTGGTCTCTTCTAGGATTTTTATGGTTTCAGATCTGACATTTAGGTATTGATTCCATTTTGAATTTATTATTATATGTGGTATAAATGGTCCATTTTATTTTTCATGTAGTTGTCCAGTTCCCCCAACACAATTTGTTGAAGACAAATTGTACATTTTTGCCTCTTTTATGAAAGATTAATTGACCATATACTTGTGGGTTTATTTCTGGACTTTCTATTATGTTCCATTGATATATGTGTCTATTTTTTTATGTGTCTATTTTTGTGCCAGTACCATACTGTCTTGATTACTACAGCCTCATAATACAACTTGAAGTCTGAAATTGTGACACCTCTGGTTTTTGTTTTGTTTTGTTTTGTTTTTTGTTTGTTTGTTTTCTTTTTTAAGATTGCTGTGGTAATCCTTGGTGTATTGTAGTTCCATACAAATTTTAGAATTGTTTTAGTTCTGTCAAAAATATTGTTGGTTTTAGCAAGGATTGCCTTAAATGTGTAGATTGCTTTGGGTAGTATAGACATTTTAACAATATTTTTTCTTTCAGTTTATGAGCATGGAATTTCTTCTCATTTCTTTGTGGTGTCTTCAACTTCTTTCATCCAGTGTTATCTAGTTTTCAAAGCATATGTCTTTTTGCCTCTTTGGTTGGGTTTATTCCTAGATATATAATTATTTTGGATGTAATTATAAATGGGATTATTTTCTTAATTTCTCTTTCTGCTGCCTTATTATTGATGTATAGAAATGCTATTGATTTCTGTCCATTGATAATGTATACTACAACTTTACTGAATTCCTTTATCTGTTTTCATAGTTGGAGTAGTTGGAGGAGTAGTTGGAGACTCCATAGGTGGAGTCTTTGGGGTTTTCTATATATAGTATCATGTCATCCACAAATAGTGACAGTTCTACTTCTTCCTTACCCATCTAGATGCTTTTTATTCCTTTTTGTTTTCCGATTGCTCTGGCTAGGACTTCCAGTACTATGTTGAATAGAAGTGGTGAGAATGGACATGCTTGTCTTGTTCCTGACCTTGGAAGAAAAGCTCTCCATTTTTTAACCATTAAGTATGACATTTTTTTCATACAAGGATTTATTATGGTGAGATATCTTCCCTTTATTTTTTTAAATTTAATTTCATTTTTTCAGTATTCCAAGATTCATTATTTATGCACCACACCCAGTGCTCCATGCAATACTTGCCCTCCTTAATACTCACCACCAGACTCACCCATCCCCCTACCCCCTTCCAAAACCCTCAGTTTATTTCTCAGAGTCCACAAAAACCTATTTTGTTGAGGGTTTTTTCATGAATGGATATCCTTTGTCAAATGCATTGTCTGTATCTATTGAAATGATCATATGGTGTTTATCCTGGCTCTTGTTGATGTGAAGTATCACAACAATTAATTCGTGAATATTGAATGACCCTTGCATGCAGGAATAAATCCCACTTGAGCATGGCAAATGATTATTTTAATGTATTGTTGGATTTGGTTTGCCTACATTTTGTTGAGGATTTTTGCATCTATGTTCATCAAAGATATTGGCCTGTAGTTCTCTCTTTTTCTGGTGTCTTTATCTAATTTCAGTATCAGGGTAATTCTGGCTTCATAGAATGCATTTGGAAACCTACCTTCCTCTTCTATTTTTTTTTTATAATTTTTTATTTTTTATAAACATATATTTTTATCCCCAGGGGTACAGGTCTGTGAATCACCAGGTTTACACACTTCACAGCACTCACCAAAGCACATACCCTCCCCAGTGTCCATAATCTCACCCCCTTCTCCCAAACCCCCTCCCCCCAGCAACCCTCAGTTTGTTTTGTGAGATTAAGAGTCACTTATAGTTTGTCTCCCTCCCAATCGAAGAAGTTTAAGAAGAATAGGTATTAACTCTTCTTTAAATGTGTGGTAAAATTCACCTGTGAAGCCATCTGGTCCTGGACTTTTGTTTGCTTGGAGTTTTTTTTCTTTTAATTACTGATTCAGTTTCATTGCTGGTTATCAGTCTGCTCAAATTTTCTACTTCTTCCTGCTTCAACTTTGGAAGGTTTTATGTTTCTAAGAATTCACCCACTTCTTCTAAGTTGTCCAATTTTTTGGCATGTAATTTTTCATAATATTCTCTTAAAATCCTTTGTATTTCAGTGTTGTCAGTTGGTATTTCTCATCTTTCATTTGTAACTTTGAGTCCTCTCTATTATTTTAAAGATCCAGCTCTTTTTTTAATTGGGGTTTTTTGTGTTTTTTGTATTTTTGTTTTGTTGTTGTTGTTTTGTTTTGTTTCTAGCTTTAGTTTCTGTATCATTTATTTCTGCTTTAACCTTTATTATTTCCTTTTTTCTGCTGGTTTTAGATTTTGTTTGTTCTTTTTCAACATCCTTTAAGTGTAAGGTTAGTTTGTTTCTTTGAGATTGTTCTTCTTGAAGAAAGAATGTATTGCTCTAAACTTCCCTCTTAGAACTGCATTTGCTGCATTCTAAGGGTTTTCAACTATTGTTTTTGGTTTTTTTTTATCCATGTAATTTGTGATTTCTTCTTGATTTCCTGGTTGGCCCATTCATTGTTTATTAACATGTTATTTAACTTCCATGTATTTGTGCTCTTTCCATATTTTTTTTATGGTTTATTTCTAGTTTTCAATGCTGTGATCCAAAAAGATGCATGGTATGACTTTGATCTTTTTTACTTTGTTGCACCTTGTTTTGTGGCCCAATGTGTGATCTCTTCTGGAGAATGTTTCATAGGCACTTGAAAAGAAAGAATATTCTGCTCTTTTATGGAGTGTTCTAAATATATCCGTTAAATCCATCTGATTTAATGTGTCATTCAAAGCCAGTGTTTCTTTGTGAATTTTCTGTCTAGATGATCGATGTTCTATCCATTGATGTAAGAGGGGTGTTTAAATTCCCTACTATTATTGTATTACTATCAATTAGTTCTTTATGTTTGTTTTTAACAGTTTTATGTATTTGTGTGCTCCCATATTGGGGATATAAATATTTACAATTGTTATATCTTCTTGTTGGATTAAATAAAATATAATTTATCATTTTTATAGTGTCCTTCTTTGTCTGTTACAGTGTTTATTTTAAAGTCTACTTTATCCAATATAAGTATTGTTACCTCCACTTTCTTTTGACATCCATTTGCATGATGAATATTTCTCAATCCCCTCACACTCAATCTGCAGGTGTATTTAGGTCTAAAATGAGTCTCTTGTAGGCAGCATACAGATGAGTCTTGTTTTTTTTATGCATTCTGTCACCTTATATCTTGATTGGAGTGTTTAGTCCATTAAATTCCAAGTAACTATTGATAAATATGTATTTATTGCCATTTCATTATTTGCTTTGTTGCTTCTGTATTCCTCTGATCCTTTCTTCTTTTGCTTTCTTTTCTCAAGTTGGCTTCCTTTAGTGATATACTTGGATTCCTTTCTCTCTCTCTCTTTTTTTTTTTTTTGCATATCTACTATTGGTTTTTGATTAATGGTTACCATTAGGTATGTATACATATCTTCTGCATATAACAGTCTATATTATGTTGATGGAACTTAAGTTTGAACCCATTCTTTACTCCTCCTCACTCCATGTTATTGGTATATGGTGTTATACTTTACATCCTTTTACTTTGTGAGTCCCTTTACTGATTTTTACAGATCTATTTATTTTTACTGTAATGCTTCCTACTTTTCTTAATCCCTTTATGATCTTTCCTTTCCACTCGAAGAGTCCCCTTTAACATTTCTTGTAAGGTTAGTAAGGAAGATAACTTCTTTAGCTTTTGTTTGTCTTTGAAACCCTTATCTCTCCCTCTATCCTGAATGATAGCCTTGGTGGATAGAGTATTCTTGGCTATTTTTTTTTCCTTTCAGCACTTTGAATATATTATGTCACTTACATCAGGCCTGCATATTTTCTGCTGAACAATCTACTGATAGGCTAATGGAATTTCACTTGTATGTAACTGTCTTCTTTTCACTTGCTGCTTTTAATATTCTTTTTTTATCACTATATTTTGCTATTTTAATTGCTATGTGTCTTCATCTTGACCTCCCTGGGTTGATTTTGTTGGGGTTTCTTGTGCCTCCTGGGTCTGGATATCTGTTTCCTTCCCAAGATTAGAGAAGTTTTTGATTATTTCTTCAAATAAATTTTTTGTCCTTTTCGCTCTCTCTTCTTCTTCTGGGATCACTATAATATGAATGTTATTACATTTTATGGAGTTGCTGAGTTCCCTAAGCCTATCCTCATTCTATATACTTTTTTTTATTACTGCTCAGCTTGATTACTTTCCATTACTCTGTCCTCCAAGTCCCTATTTTTTTCCTCTGCTTCCTCTAGCTTGCTATTTATTCCATTTAGTGTGTTTAATTTCATTTATTGTGGTTCTACATCTTTGAATTTTTCTTTTTCATGTTTTCTCTCTTTGTTAAGGATTTCACTGATCTCTTAAGTCCAATGAGTATCTTTATGAACATTACAATTTCTACCAGGCATACTATTTATCTGTTTCACTTAGTTTTCTCCTGCTGTTGTTTTGTCCTGTCCTTTCACTTGGGGCATATTCCTCTGTCTCTTCATTTTGTCTAATTCTTTGTATCTCTTTCTCTGTGTTACAGAAGTCAGCTATGTCTCCTGCTCTTGTAAGTAATGACCTTATGAAGAAGAGAGTCTATAGTGCCTTGCAAAACAATGTCTTCTGTTCACCAGAATAGGCACTTTGGGAGTGTATCATATGTGTGTTGTATATACCTAGCTGTTGTGTCCTGGTCACTTTTTCCTTCAGTCCTTTCATCTGCAGAGGCTCTCTTTTTCTGTGGTGGACAGTATTTGGCCTCTGGTCAGGGGGGGCATGCTTTTTTCACAAGGTACCCTTTGATCTGCTTGCAAAATGAGAACTGACACCAAAACAGGACCCCATGGACAGGGTGCACACTTTTAACAAGATGCACCTCAGACTTCACAGTACCTGCTGCTGCCACTGCTTCTAGGACCAAGGCTTCATACAACAGAAGGGTCAGGAGATGTGGTAACAGCAAGGTTTGCACTGGTCTTCTAGGAGAGAGGACCTACAGTGCCTGGACTGAGGCAAATGTGACTTGGAAGGGCAGATCCACAGAAGTACATGGGGGCAAGTCTTGGTGTCAGCAAGTTAGATAGAAAATGTTGGTACCACCCTGGTTCCCACAGGTGACCCTGTGTTTATTTTGTTTATACTAAGGCCTGGGAAAGGAGATGGTGCCTAAAAGCTCTTTTGTTCCTTGGAGAAGTCCTTCTATAAAATTTACCCCTCCAGGACATGTTCTGAGATGCATAAATAACTGCCCCTCCCTGTGCCCTGGGAGTTTTTTAAACTGCTGCTTCTACACTGAAACTCAAAGGTCTATTTACCATGCTGTCTCTGAGGCCAGGGACTCAGCTTCTTATTGTTCCAGGGCTCTTCCAAAGTCAAGCCCTCCAATTTTTAAGATTACAAGTTTTAAGTCCTGCTGGTTGTAAGAACTCATGAAATTGGCATCTCTATTTTTCAAAGCCAAATGGTACAGGGATTCATCTTCTCCACTGTGATAGTCTGTTCCTTGACCTTCTCCACATCCACAGCTACTTCACCCAACCTTGGTTCCCTGCTCCCCTGACCCCTGAGCCCCTGTCCCTTCCCTTCCCCACAACATTTCTGCCTTTCCTACACTTTTCAATGGGTCACTTCTTTTAGTTGTGAACTTTGTTCTTCCAGTCTTTGGATCATTTTCTGGATTATATATGCTGATATAAATGTTATCTAGTTGTATCCATGGGGTGAGGTGCACTATGGTCCTCTTAATCCATCATCTTAGTAAAATGTATTTTAAAAGTGAAAACATCAGCAAATCATATAGGTAGTCAATCTACATGACTATAAAGCTGCAGGGTTCTATTTTCTTTTTTTTTAAATTTTTTTAATTTATTTTCAGCATAACAGTATTCATTGTTTTTGCACCATACCCAGTGCTCCATGCCATACATGCCCTCTCCAATACCCACCACCTGGTTCCCCCAACCTCCCATCCCCCACCCCTTCAAAACCCTCAGATTGTTTTTCAGAGTCCATAGTCTCTCATGGTTCACCTCCCTTTCCAATTTCCCTCAACTCCCTTCTCCTCTCTAACTCCCCTTGTCCTTCATGCTATTTGTTATAGTGAAATAACAAATAAGTGAAACCATATGATAATTGATTCTCTCTGCTTGAATTATTTCACTCAGCATAATGTCTTCCAGTCCTGTCCATGTTGCTACAAAAGTTGGGTATTCATCCTTTCTGATGGAGACATAATACTCCGCAGGGCTCTATTTTCAAATTTATTTTATATTTCTGTTTCTAAAATCCAAATGATATTATGCTTAAATATGCTTTAAAATGCATTAATAGGAGCACCTGGGTGGCTCAGTGTGTTAACCCTCTGCCTTTGACTCAGATCATAGTGTCAGGGTCCTGAGATCGAGCCTCCCATTGGGTTCTCTGCTCAGCAGGGAGCCTGCTTCCCACTCTCTTTGCCTATCTCTCTGCCTACTTGTGATCTCTCTCTGTCAAATAAATAAATAAAAGCTTTTAAAAAATAAAATAAAATAATAAAATGAAATAAAATGCATTAATAATTAGCTTGGACTGTAACTGAGGGCAGACTGAAGCAGATGCAAGTTTGTAAATGATCTGGAAACCTTTTAGGACCATTGCTAACAGAACCAGCAGAGCGGTATTTAATGTGTAAGCCATATTTTTATTTTTAAATTAGCAATAACACACTAACTATGGTAAAAGAACATTGAAATGAAACTGCAGGGAAGCTAGTGATTGTGGTGATAAAAAAAATTATAAGAGGATTCACACAGAAGAACAATCTATGTTTCTTCCTCTTCCTATTGTATCAAAGGAAAAAGAGTTTGTAGGAAGAGAACAGAAACCTTCCAGATGATCAGAAATAATAAAATACCTGAGAAGACCTTGTCTCTGCCAGCCCATAACCTAGAAGAGTGAGTAAGGCTTTTCTGACCATAATTGGAAAGCAGCTGCTAGCTAGGATTCCTGGAAATATACAACCTAAAATTAAGATACTTTCAGAACAAGTTGTATTATTTAAGTCTGAACAGAAGTAGCATGAAACAAATAAGGAGACATAAACAAAACTTGAGTTTTTCTTATTAATTTTCAACTAGTGTTCACATCTTTAAATCTTGCATTTTATTGTATATCAAAATGTTAAAAGTTTATATTACCATCAATCATTGATTATATTAATTAAGAGTTCTATTTTCATGTCGAAATTCTGAGTAGAAATGTGGAATCTTCTCTCTATCACTGTTCAAATTGGGAGCCTGACTTTTCAAAGACATAAGTGAGCTTTGACTATTATGCAGTAAAAAGATTACCCTAATTCCAGACAAAATCATGAAAGTCAACAGCTTCCGGAGTTGTAAAGTCCAGACAAAAACATGAAAGAATCATCATACAGATCTTTTAATGATTCATTAAATTTTTTACTTATGTCCTTCAGAAACTTCTAGTGTAATTAAACGGAAGTATTTCTCATTTAGAACACACTCCTTAGCCCTAACTCTACTTGTTTTAACTAAAAAATAGAATGCAGACCTGCCAATATACCTATTTCACATTCACCTCACTCACCACACACACACACACACACACACACACACACACACACACACACACTTCATTTCTTCAAATTAAATATCTTCAATATCCCCTAAAGTTCTTCTGTGGTGTGGCACCATCTCCTTCCTGGTCACACACTTTAAATGTTCTCAACTTGTACATGTTCTTCCTAAACTGTAGCACTTAGGCTTGAAGCAGTTAGGAAAGCATGGCTTGATACCCAGAAAAGAGAATGGCAATGCCTCCATTATTCTCTGAAACTAGATTCCTATTAATTTAGCCAAAACTGTAGTAGCCTCCATGACAATCATATCAGACAGATGATTCATATCAAATGTATTGTCAACCAAAAATTTCAGTTCCTTGCAAAATCAAGTTCTCTGTCCAAACCACACCTTCAGAGGGTTTGAGACTTAAAGTGTGGAATTTTACTTTCATCTTCAAAAAGTAATCTGATTATTTCTAAAATAATATTATAATAGATCATTTTAATTTTTTATTTGAATTGAAGTTAGTTAATGTATAGTGCAGTATTGGTTTCAGGAATAGAATTGTTGATTCATCATTTATATATAATAGCCAGTGTTCATCCCAACAAGTGCTTCTTGAATACCCCTTGCCCATTTAGCACACCCCCCTACCCATCTCCCCTCTAGCAACTCTCATTTTGTTCTTGTAACTATAGAATCTCTTATAGTTTGCCTCTCTCTGTTTTTATCTTTTTTTTCTTCCCTCCCCCATGTTCATCTATTTTTTTTCTTAAATTCCACATATGAATGAAATATAATATTTGTCTTTCTCTGATTGATTTAATTCACTCAACATAATACACTCTAGTTCCATCCACATCACTGCAAATGGCAAGATTTATTTTTTGATGGCTGAGTAATTAATAAATATATATATATTATATATATATATTATATATATATATATTCACACACACACATACATACATATTCCATTATGTATATGTATATGTATATATCACCTCTTCTTTATCTACTCTTCAGTTAATGGACATTTGTGTTCTTTCCTTGTTTGGTTATTGTGGATAGTGTTACTATATACATCAGGATACAAAGGGTGGCCCCTTTGAATCATCAGTTTTGTATCCTCTAGATAAATACCTAGTGATGTAATTGCTGGGTCATAGGATAGTTCTATTTTTAACTTTTTGAAGAACTGCCACACTGTTTTCCAGAGTAGCTATACCTGTTTGCATTCTGACCAACAGTGCAAAAGAGTTCTCATTTCTCTGCATCCTCACCAACATCTGTTTCTTTCTGAGTTGTTAATTTTAAAGGTGGGAGGTAATATCTTATTGTAATTTTGATTTGTATTTCCCTGCTGATAAATGATGTTGAGGATTTTTTCACATGTCTGTGAGCCATTTGTATGTCTTCTTGAGAGAAATATCATTACATCTTCTGCCCATTTCAACTGGCTTATTTAATTTTGGGGAGCTGAGTTTAACTAGTTCTTTATAGATTCTGGATATTAGCCCCTCATCTGATATGTCATTTGCAAATATGTTTTTCCACTCCAAAAGATGTCTTTTAGTTTTGTTGATTGTTCCTTTCACTGTTTTATCTTGATGAGGTCCCAACAGATCATTTTTGCTTTTGTTTCCCTTGCCTCAAGATATACCTAGAAAGAGGTTGCTGCAGTTGAAGTCAAAGAGGTTGCTGCCTGTTTTCTCATCTATGGTTTTGATGGTTTCCTGTCTCACATTTAGGTCTTTCATCCGTTTTGAATTTATTTTTATGTATGGTGTAAGAAAGTGGTCCTGTTTCATTCTTCTCATGTGGCTGTTCAATTTTTCCAACACTGTTTGTTGAAGAAACTGATTTTTTTTCCACGAATATTCTTTCTTTCTTTGTCAAAGACTAGTTGCACATATAGTTGTGGGTGCATTTCTGGGTTCTCTTTCCTGTTCCATTGATCTATGTGTCTGTTTTTGTACCAGTACCATACTGTCTTGAGGATTACAGTCTGTATTAGAGCTTGAAGTCTGGAATTTGTAATGCCTCCCGCTTTGCATTTTTTTTCAACATTAATTTGGGTATTTGGGGGTCTTTTGTGGTTCCATGCAAATTCTAGGACTGTTTGTTCTATCTCTATGATAAATGGTGGTGTTACTCTGATAGGGATTGCACTGAATGTATAGATTGATTTGAGTAGTATAGATATTTTAACAATATTTGGGTAGTATGAACATTTTAACAATATCATGAGTATGGAATGTTTTTACATTTTTTGTGTGTTTTTCAACTTCTTTATCAGTGGTTCTATAATTTTCAGCACACAGATCTTTTACCTCTTTGGTTTATTCTCAGATATCTTACAGTTTTAGGGATAAATGGGATATGGTTTTATAAAAGGGATTGATTCCTTGATTTCTCTTTCTGCTTCTTCATTACTGGTATGTAGAAATGCAACAGATTTCTGTATGTTGATTTTATATCTTGAAACTTTGCTGAATTCATGAATTAGTTCTAGCAACTTTTTGGTGGAATCCTTTGGGTTTTCCACCTAAAGTATCATATTGTCTGCAAAGAGTGAAATTTTGACTTCTTCCTTGATGATATAGATGCCTTCTGTTTCTTCTTGTTATCTGATTGCTGAAGCTAGAGCTTCCAGTACTATGTTGAACAACAGTTGTGAGAATGGACATCCCTGTCTTGTTCTGATCTGAGAGTTTTTCCCCAATGAGGATAGTATAAACTGTGGGTCTTTTGTGTATGGCCTTTATGTTATTAAGGTATGTTTTTTCTATCCCTACTTTCTTGAAGATTTTTATTAAAAAAGGTTGCTATATTTTGTCAAACGCTTTTGCTACATCTATTGAGAGGGTCATATAGTTTTTATCCTTTCTTTTATTAATGTGAAGTATCATATTCATTATTTTACATATATTGAACCATCTCCAAAGCCCAGGAATAAATCCCACTTGGTTCCAATAAATTATCTTCTTAATGTACTATTGGCTTCAATTAATTAATATCTTGAGAATTTCGCATCCATGTTCATCAGGGATATTCATCTATAATCCCCCTTTTTTGTGGAGTATATGCCTGGTTTTGAAATCAAGGTAATGCTGGCCTCATAGAAGGAGTCTGGAAGTTTTTTTTCCATATATATTTTTCAGAAGTTTCAGAAGAATAGGTATTAGTTCTTCTTTGAATGTATGGTAGAATTCCTCTGGAAAGCCATCTGGCCCTGGCCTCTAATTTCTTGGGAGATGTTTGACTACTGATTCAATTTCTTTGCTGGTTACTGGTCTGTTCAAATTTTCTATTTCCTTCTATTTAAGTTTTAGTAACCTATCTTTCTAGGAATTTATCCATTCCTTCCAAATTTCCCAATTTGTGGGCATATAATTGCTCATACTATTAACTTTTGAGTGTTTGTATTTCTGTGGTATTGGTTGTAATCTCTCCTCTTTCACTTATGATTTTATTTATTAGATCCTTTCTCTTTTCTTTTTGATAAGTCTGGCTAGGTGCTTATCAATTTTGTTAATTTCTTTCTTTCTTTCTTTTTTTTTTTTTTTTTGTTAATTCTTTCAGAAAAGGAGCTCCTAGTTTCATTGCTCTATTCTACTGGGATTTTTATTTCTATACTATTTATTTATCCTCTGATCTTAATTTTTCCCCACTTCTGCTGGTTTTAGGCTTTATTTGCTGTTCTTTTTCCAGCTCTGTTAGGTGTAAGATTAGGTTTTGTATTTGAAGTTTTTCTTGCTTCTTGAGGAAGGCCTGTATTGCTAACTACTTCCCTCTTAGGACTGCTTTTGCTATGTACCAAAGGTTTTGGACTGTCGTGTTTTCATTTTCATTTGCTTCCATGTATTTTTTTTATTGCATCTTTAATTTCTTGATTAACCCATTCATTCTTTAGTAGGATATTCTTTAACCTCCATGTATTTGTGGTCTTTCCAATTTTTTTCTTGTGGCTGACTTCAAGTTCCATAGGACTGTGATCTGAAAATATGCATGGTATTATCTCCATCTTTTTGTACTTGTTGAGGTCTAATTTGTGACCCAGTATGTGATCTGTTCTGGAGAATGTTCAATGTGCATTCTAAAAGAATGTGTATTCTGCTGCTTTAGGATGAAATGCTCTGAATATATCTGCTAAATCCATCTGGTCCAGTATGTCATTCAAAGCCCTTGTTTCCTTATTGATATTCTGCTTAGATGATCTGTCCATTGCTGAGAGTGGGGTATTAAAGTTCCCTATTATTATTGTATTATTATCAGTGAGTTTTAAGTTTGTTATTAATTGATTTATATATTTGGCTACCCCCAAGTTAGAGGCATAAATATTTATAATTATTAGATCTTATTGTTGGCTAGACCCCTTAATTATGATATAATACTCTTCTTTTGTTAATATTTTATTTATTTACTTGACAGAAAGAGACCACAAGTAGGCAGAGAGGCAGGCAGAGAGAGAGAGGGAACCAGGATCCCTGCTGAACAGAAAACCCAATGCAGGGTTCGATCCCAGGACCCTGAAATCATGACCTGAGCTGAAGGCAAAGGCCTAACCCACTAAGCCACCCAGGCGCCCCTATAATACTCTTCTTCATCTCTTATTGCAGTATTTGTTTTAAAATCTAGTTTTTCTGGGATTCTTGGGAGGCTCAGTTAGTTGAATATCTGCCTTCAGTTCAGGTCATGATCCCAGGATTGTGGAATTGAGTCCCACATCAGGCACTTTGTTCAGTGGGGAACCTGCTTCTCCCTATGCCTGTCACTCACCCTGCTTGTGCACTCTCTCTCTCTCTCTCTCTCTGACAAATAAATAAAACCTTTTTTTTTTAATCTAGTTTGTCTGATATACGGATGGCTACTCCTTCTTTCTTTTGATGTCCATTAGCATGATAGATGGCTCTCCACCCCTTCATTTTCATTCTAGAGGTTTCTTTGGGTCTAAAATTAGTCCCTTATAACATATCAATGGGTCTTATTTTTAATCCATTCTGATACACTATATCTTTTGATTGAAGTATTGAGTCCATTTACATTTAGAATAATTACTAATAGCTATAAATTTAGTGTTATTTTATTACCTCTTAGGGCACTGTTCCTGTAGATTGTCTCTGTTCCTTTCCTGTCTTTGAGTGGGAAAAAGAGACCAAAAGTAACAGAGTCCCATATAATATTCCTTACAAAGCTGGTTTAGTGTTCATGAACTCCTTTAATTTTTGCTTGTCTTGAATCTCTTTATCTTTCTTTTGATTCTGAATGACAGCCTTGCTGGATGTAGTATTCTTGGCTGCAGATTTTTCCTATTCATAACATTGAATATATAATGTCACTCTTTTCTGGCTTGCCATGTTTCTGTGGTCAGGTCTGCTGCTAACCTTAATGTGTCTACCCTTGTAGGTTAAGGACATTTTGTCCCCAGCTGCTTTCAGAATTCTGTTTTTATCTTTGCATTTTTCAAGTTTCTTTGTAACATGTCTTGGTGTTGACCTGGTTTTGCTGATTTTGAGGGGATTCCTCTGTGCCTTTTGGATTTGAATGCCTGATTCCTTCCCCAGATTAGAGAAGTTCTCAGCTGTAATTTCTTCAAGCTCCCCAACTCTTCTTATGGGATTCCTATGATATGGATATTATTGCACTTCATGGAATTACTGAGTTCCCCAAGTCTATTTTCATGATTTAATAGTTTTATTTCCCTCTTCTTTTAAGCTTCATTATTTTCCATAATTTTATCTTCTATATCATGTATTTGTTCCTCTGATTCTTCCAATCCCATCATGATTACACTGAGTTATTTTCACATCTCACTTGTAGCATTTTTTTTAATTCAGTCTGACTAGTTTTGGGGTCTCTTATCTCTATAGCTAGGGTTTTTCTTGTGTATTCTATGCTTCTTTCAAGCCCAGGTAATATTCTTATGACCACTGTTCTAATTTCTTGTTTAGATACATTGCTTATATCTGTTTTGAGCAAATCCCTGGCTATGATTTCTTCTTGATCTTTCTTTTGGGGAGAATTCCTCCATCTTATCATTATGTATAGGTTTCTGTCTTTTGGGTGTTATGAAACCTTGTTGTATTTCCTGCTGCTGAGATTAATATAATATTAAGAATGGGTTCTACACTGTCCAGGGCTTGGCACTTTGGGAAGTATTTATGGTGTATGCTGTGTGCACTCAGCTCTTATATTTTGGCTGTTCTTTCCCACAGGTCAATCCTCCTCAAAGTTCCTCCTTACTAGCTTTGGAGAGTGTTTGGACCTTTAAATAGTTTTGCTTTGATTTGTTTGTTAAGTTAAGCCTGATTTAAAAGGGGGGGCGGGAGTCTGATCCAAGAAAAAAGGAAAAGGAACAAGAGAAGGAAGGAAACAACCCAACAAATGAACAAATGAACAAAAAGCTATAAGCCTGATGCCAAAGAAAAAGAAAAAAATAATAATTAAAATTTAAAAATAAAATTAAAAAATATAAAGAAATTAAAAATTGAAATAAAAAAAATCATTGTCCTATTTCCACTGGAACTGAATCTGATGCTTGAGAGCATTCTATGACCAGTAGCCTTGATGCATGGGGAGGGCCCATGTTGGTCTTCTGAGAAAGGCTCCTTGGGCTCAGTCACACCTTCCCTAACAAAGATGTCCCTGTCAGATTCAAGGGATAGGGTTTGGTGGAAGTGCCTCCAGCCTCTTCCTGAGGTGCTGTGTTTCACTCTGAAGTCTGTCTATGCTGGGGAGGGAGTCAGGGGGAGAAGATGGAGTCACCTACCATCTCATTGCCAGAGAGAGGGGGATTCTGTTCAGGAGACCCTCACAGAAAAGTGAACAATCTCCTCTTCTGTGTCCCAGGCTTTTGTCAGATCCCTGCTCTCAATCTGTTTGTACCCAGCCAATGACAGGTCTAGTGCCACAGTTCTCCTGTGTTTTATATCTGGCTTATGGCTGGGATTCAAAACAACAAATCTTAAAGTAGCCAGCAGTACATGGGCCCACTCCCTTCCCCGAGAATAGAGCCTCACCAGCACTGCACCAAGCACCTTTCTGTCCCAGAAAAGCAGTCACTTGCCTGCCGGAATGTCCAGAGTCTATGTTGAAGCACACTGAAAAGCTATGACCAGCTTATCTGCCCTCTGCATGTGCCTCTGTCCCCTGCTGTTGAACAGCTGCTCAATACCACTTGATGGGCCTTATGTCCTTGAAGAGGTAAAATAACCTCTTCCAAATGCAGTCCAGGAAGGGGAAACTTCTCCCCCTGTGACCCAGGCTTCCCCATACCAAAACCCTTGGATGAACCCTACACACCACTCTCTCTCCCTCCCTGTCTTGCTCCACAAAAAGTGTTCCCACCCCTCTGCAGCACCAAAGCTTTTCTCTCTCCCAATTCACATCTCTGAATTTTTCATCTGCCACATTCTTTCCATCCAATTATGCAGATTGTTTTCTTAATTCTCAGACCAATTTCCTAGTTGTTCAAAATTATTTGATGTTGATCTTTCTGTGTTCAAGGGACAGGCCAGACCAGGGTCCCTCTACTACTCCATCTTCTTAACTCCTCCCTTCTAGATCATTTTTAAACAGATCTTGATGGCACTGTGTACAATAAGCTCACTTTTTTTCTGGGCTGCACATCATATTTCTTTTAAAAAGTTAGAGTGTTTCCAAATATGCATTACATTCTTTTTTTTAATATTGTACAGGAACAAGGAAGCAGTTATACCTTAGATAATTCTTTTCTTCCTGTTGACAATAGTTCATTAATAGGTATACTACAAATACAGACATTTGATAGTTAATCTATGTAGGGATACTGGCATCTAGCTTATATTTCTATAAAGTATTCACCAATACATCAGAGACAACTTGCAAAATGTCTTGATGAAGTCAAAATCGTAATTGTACATATTTTGTTCTCATCAGTGTAATTGTCATGTCAAAGAAAATAATGAAGTAAGTGCATCAATTGGTATTCATGAACCCACAAGTAATTACCAATTTCTCTCCACAGGAGTTTGGATTACAATTAGCAGGATACTGAATACCTGAAATAAAATAGGGAGGTGGTCCTTGGGAGCGGGGAGGAAAAAAAGAAGTAAATAGGAGTATTAGAAAGTAACCTCATCTACTTTACCTTTTCACCACAATTAGTCCCATCCACCTGCCCACTTCTACATAGGTGAACAGAATCTTATGCATAAAGAGTTATGTCCTGAACTGTTAACAGTGTCCAAAACTTACTGAAAGTATTAATTCCAGGAATTGATAATTTGTATCAATTGTATCAATTTGTATCAATTAACAAGCATAATGTCAACATAAATGTTTTGTCAGCTTCACCATTTCACATGTACATATACACACACATTCAAATAGTTTTTTTATCTCTAAATACAAATAATAAAAAAGCTGGGGCTAATCTTTTGAGAACTTTAATCAAATAACATGATGTCTTTTTAGTAATAGAGCACCATTCATGTAGTAAAAGTAATAAAGCCTTCATTTGGGGAGTTTATCTTTCCCTTTTTAAAACCTAAGCCAATAAAAATGAAATAATAAAGAAACAAACTTTTAATGGCCTATAGATAATGACACCCCTGCTAAGATACCAGTTTAGTATCCTGCAGTTTAAACAGCTGCCATTTGTCAGATAATTGCTTATGTTATTTCCCATCTTTGCATTAAAGAAGAATGCTATATTTGCATTTTTGACCCACTTTATTTTCCTAAGCAAAGTTGGCATATAAGAATCATTGAAATACCCTATCCAATTATCTCTACTAGTTGGAAGGCTGGAAAAAAAGTCCAAAGAAAACTCAACATCATAAAAAGAGATTTATTGAATATATAACCTAATTTTCCATCTTACCTTTTGAAAAAATAACTCCTCTCCCCCAACACACAGGAAGATAATTAACTCCATGTTCCATTCTCCATATCAAGATCTCATATTCATTTTCAGTTTGTACAGATAATTACCATGCCCCAAATAATTTTCATTATTATGCCTTTTTAAATATCTTTTGGCCTAGACTTCAGCCCAGTGGCAATCCTTCAGAGGTTCACTCCAGGTGGGGCACCTGGATGGCTCAGTTGGTTAAGTGTCCAACACTTGATTTCAGCCCATGTCATGAACTCAGGGTCATCAGATCAAGCCCTGAGTTGGGCTCCATGCTGAGTATGGAACCTTCTTAAGATTCTCTCCCTCCCTCTTCTTCTGCCTTTCCTCCCCTCCCCTCTGTGTACTTTCTTTCTTAAAAAAAAAAAAAAAAAAAAAAAAAAAAAAAACTCCATGTATGCAGAACTCAAGAAATATGTGCTATCTGCCTGAATTCTCAAAATTTCTAATCCCTGAGAATGAATACATAGCACTGTGGCCTATTTCACCTTATATTGGTTGTTCTGTTGGTTATAGTTTTATGTGGCTATCCTTCAGTACAATTCTAAGCCCACCCTATGTCAAAGAATGAGTGTCATGGACAGCTAAATAAGTAAGGAAGACTTTATTTAAGACTATTACAGGAAGTCTTATAGGAAATAGAGATTGAGCTTAACTCTACAGAATCAAAGGTGAGAATTCTAAGCCTGGGTGAGCTAGTGGAAAAGTACTGGAGAACATGAAGGAGGGGAGAGGGAAGATTGGTCAATGTGTTTTTGCTGATTGGCACTTGTTGAAGTTAGGATCCTACCCTCCCACAGAGCCTGGGAAATAAGGACTAGGAGTACTATATTTCTTGATGATTACATTTCAAATAATGATTCTTATGTCCTCAAGAAAGACATTCCTAGATTGTAAAACTGGCTAAAAGCTTTTTAAAATATATACACCTCAAAAGAGCAGAGAAAGAATTTACAATTGCAAGTTATCTAAAATAAATGCTCTAGGAAGAGAGAAACCAGGGTCCCAGAATCAAGAAAAAACTGTCTAACATTTCATCATGTTGAGGGGAAAACTAGGCCACCTTGGGCATCTATCACAATTAGATATGCTGAGCTGATCTGCTCTGGAGTTAATCGAAAAGTCAGGGCATAAAGAGCAATCAGGCAAAAAGATAACCAAGAGCAGAAATCTACCATCTACTCTCAGCCAGTTTGCCTACATACCTGGCCAACCTTACAGAATCATAACTCACATCACCCTTCATGGAAATCAGGGCCTTTTTTCTTACCAGTTTTTAGTTTAATGACCATTACTCAGAATCATTAAATAATAAAATATAACAGCATATAATTGAATTATTTTTCTCTTAACTCTGCTATAACCACATCTTCACAGGAAAAAAAAATAGAACTAAGTAATTTTCTTAGCAATTACCACAGTTTTATAAAACTCATACAAACAGCAAAGAGGCCAATATCTGGCTTTTCCAGGAGAAATGATCAGGACTACTGGAGTCTACCAGCGGGGTGTCTGATGTTACTCTAAAGACACATCGCAACCCATAAAGCCACCAGCCACCCACCAGAAAGCTATATAAAAAGATCATATTCAAGGTGCCTGGGTGGCTCAGTGGGTTAAGGATCTGGGTTGTGATCCCAGAGTCCTAGGGATCCTGCATCAGGCTCCCTGCTCAGCATAGAGTCTGCTTCTCTACCCCTCCCCCCTATTCATGGTTTCTCTCTCTCAAATAAATAAATAAAATCTTTTTTTTTTTTTAAGGTATGTTTGAGAGATTTGTTCTCAGTGTTGCTTCAACTTAGTCATATACCAAGGTTACTTCTAATCACCCTATTTAGCCCTTGTTTTTTCCCCTGCCCCTCCAGCTAGGCAACTCATGTTCTGGGACACTCAGCTCTCCAACTCATCTGATTCATTCTATGGTGTGACTGGTGCAGTGTTTTCTTAGGACACCAGCTCCCTGGAAGTGTCAGGTTATTTGGCAACAGAGACATTCTATTGCCAGAATCCTTTCATTCCTCTTCACCCAGCCAACATGAACTCAATCTTCCAAAATTAAAGCTCAAATCTCACATTTTCACAGAGCTTTCCTTGGCCTTCATTTCTGAATAAATGCCCCCCTCTCTGATCCTCCAGCACTGTGACATGCTACTATAGTAGCTCCTGCTTTACTGGACTCTAATTACGGGTTCATTCATCTGTTTCTCCCTTTAGCCTGTCTTCTCACAGAAAAGGTAATGCAATTTATTCATTTATCCTTGGTCCCTTAAGGCAATCCCTGTTGAGTTAATGGAAAATGTATGTTTGATACCCTCATATGCATGACTTCATGAACAAACCTTACTAGTCAGTACCCTGGGACCTTCCTCCTTCCTGGCTCAGGACCTAGTGGGTTAGACCAGTTTTTAGAGCCTAATAAACTTTTCTCTTCCCAAAAGTGTATATAGTTAGTACCCCCTAAGCACTGAAAAATAATAGTGCTATAGTTAATACATTCTAGTTAATATGTTCTGTAGAACTAATAAGTCCTACATCATTAAACTCACCTTTTATTTCAGAGCAAATATTTTTTAATATATATTTTTGGACAATCAGGAGTTATAACTAATAACCATTATAGCAAATAAGAAGAAAATTAGCAAGCTATCAAATACAATTTTTATAAAATAATCTGGGTATTTATTTTTCCTCAGTTAATTTAAGTACTTGAGGCCAGCATTTATCCTTTTTTGTTTTTAAGATTTTTATTTATTTATTTGACAGACAGAGATCACAAGTAGGCAGAGAGGCAGGTGGAAGCAGGCTCCCCAACGAGCAGAGAGCCTAATGCGGGGCTTGATCCCAGGAGCCTGGGATCATGACCTGAGCCGAAGGCAGGGGCCTTAACCCACTGAGCCACTCAGGCACCCGCATTTTCCTATTTAAAGCACTAAATACTTCATCTACTTAGGAAAGGTTTCTGAACACACTGTGATATCATTCCAAAATAACTTTTTTTCTTTTATGGAAAAATGAAATGCCAAAGAAATAGGAAGGTAGTTCCTCATGTCTTTAAAGTACATTTTATAGAATCTAAAAATTAGAAGAAATCTTATCAGATGACTTATCCAAGTCTATACCATCCCGTCCCCTGAGAGGCGATCATCCAGGTCAAACATTTCCAGTAATGACTGTGCTTTCCTTCAGAAGGCCCTGCAGCCTAGTGCTGCACAATACTGATGTTTTGAAAGGTACAAATATGAAGTGAAGGTAACGTGCATTGACTCAGGTTGAGCTGATTGTATGAATTCACCATAATCCAGTTCAGTCCTCCTTTGCCAGCCCAATTTCCTGCACAACATGGATTCTAGATGCTTCTTCATTTTTTTAGTCTTTTCCTGGACATCCCCAATCTTTGTTTTGCTGTTTGGTTCTTTGGATTTATTGGTTAAAATCAGTTTTTTTTTTTTTAAACTGGTTCCTATAAGTAAATCTTTTCTTGTACAACTGCAAATCAAGTTAAAAGCTTCTGAATCCTTTCTATTATGGAAAGAACTCTTAGCATGAGATCTAACCTCTTAACAAAATTTTAAGTGTACAATATATTATTTCTTGACGATAGGGACAATGATATAACATCTCTAAAGCTTGGTAGATCTTACTTGACTGTAATTTTATGCATGTTTCTTAGTAACTCCCCATTCCTCCCTCCACGCCAGCATCTGGCAACCAACTTTTCACTCTTTGATTCTATGAATTTGACTGTTTTGGATACTCATATAAGTGGGATCATGAAATACTTATCCTTTTATGATTGGCTTATTTTACTTAACATAATATTCACAAGGTTCATCCATGTTGTTGCATACGGCAAAATAAGTTTTATATAAGTTTTTAATGAGAGTATATCATACATTTTAAAAGTTACACAATTTATGCAGAGCTTGATTAATTATACAAAGTGATCACAAAGTGAAAAAAGTAATAACCACATAGTCCAAGCAGTGTAATCTGACCAGCAACTCAGAAGCCCCCCATAGTCTCCCTCCCAGTCTCAATCACTATCATCTCTTACAATAAAGTACACTATCATAAAAAAGGAACTAGAATATAATATTCTCTCTCTTTCTCTTCACCCCTTCCCAATGGTCACTCACTATGGTAAAATTCTGGGATGCTTTAATGAAGAGGATGATTTCAAATAGAAATTTCAATGCTTTGAGGAGTAATTTGAGATATTTGAATTATTTAATTCTTGTGTAATTTATTTTAAATGTTGTATCTAGGGGGTTTTTTATTTACTTTTTGTATTTATTTTTGCTGTTTTGGGGGAGGATATACAGAGAAGTTGAAAAAAATCACAGCAACATGAAAGGAAGTGAGAGGTTGAAGACAAGAAGACAAATACCCTTTTAAGTATGAAATAGACTCCATGTCCTTCAACAATGGAAACTTTTCATAGAATAGGTTAATGGGATATCCTGTGGTGCTGAGATGCTGCAGTTCACAAGAACTGCTTCATTCTGAAAAGGACATGACTTGTTTCCTTGATATTTTCTATCTCCCTTCATCATAGATTTCTATGCAACTTTTCAACAACAAATGTTGTCTTTGTTATAAAGAAAATAATATATACACATATGTCAGTACAGAGACCAACATAGCTACATTTTGTTTCCTTTGCATAGCAAATATTATGGATTTAAATCTTCAAAGAGTAAAATAACACATTATTGCAACATAGGTTAGAACAAAAACAAAAATAACTGGCATATTTTTTATTTTATTTATTTATTTGACAGACAGAGGTCACAAGTAGGCAGAGAAGCAGGCAGAGAGAGAGGGGGAAGCAGGCTCCCTGCTGAGCAGAGAGCCCAATGTGGAGCTTGATCCCAGGACCCTGAGATCATGACCTGAGCTGAAAGCAGAGGCTTAACCCACTGAGCCACCCAGGTGCCCCATAACTGGCATATTTTTAATAAAGAGATACAATTGATTTAAAAACTTAATGTTTATATAAAAAACATGTTTGTATAGCGTATTTTGTTATTTTTTTTCCTTTTTCTTTAAAGATTTTATTTATTTATTTGACAGAGAGAGAGACAGTGAAAGCAGGAACATGAGCAGGGGGAGTGGGAGAGGGTGAAGCAGGTTTCCTGCAGAGCAAGAAGCCTGATGCAGGGTTCCATCCCCAAGACCCTGGGATCATGACCTGAGCCAACGGCAGACACTTAATGACTGAGGCACCCACACGCTCCTACTTTTCTTTCCTTTTCTTTTTTTTTTTTTTTTTTGATCAATAAATGCTGAGGATTTACTATGTATCAGGAATTTATCTGAGAACTTTACAAAGATTATTTTCTTTCTTATGACAGTCTCCTGAGATACATACTACTACTATCAAGTCTTTCAGCCTGTCACTGAAAACATATCTACTGCACAATTCATTGACTCACAAAAGAATTTATATTCCAAAAATATAAATATCCACACACAAATTTAGGTATATTATTTTGAGATCATAAAACATATGCTACCCATTTTTTCCCCATAGTTGTCAAAAGCTAACTATAGTACTCAACTGCAGGAAGGCCCAGTTTTTACAGAGGCAGAGAAAGGTCCAATAACTTGCACAAAGTTGCATCTTAGGAGATTGAGTAACGAAGATTTAACTGTGACTCCAGAACCGGTGTTAAATGCTAAGCTATAATATATGTCTCTTGGGAGCTTTTACTAACTATCACATATTCCTCAATAATTTCTTAAAGCATTTCTGCACATGTATGTGTGTTTATTTATTTATTTATTTGCTATATATTTATAACATTACATACATGTTTTATGTCTCCAAACATATCAACAGTTTTGCAGGCATATATTGACCCAGATTTTCATTCTGAAGTTTGAGAAATACCAGTTTCAGAATTGTGAACTGTGTAACATGACCAGTAGGGGGAAAGCCTCTGCACACTACATGGAATTTTGTTAGTAGAGACCAATTTCTGTGAAAGAGTAAGCAACTTTTTTAACATGAAAATACCTCAAGAAGGTTTAATACATTATCTGTTCATTTAACAAATATTTATCAAGTACTGTACTAGGTATTTGGGACATCAATGAATAAAAATTTTACCCTTGTGCAGCTTTTGGATAGAGTGAGAAAAGAAAAGTATGATAAATAATAAGTAAATTATATAGAATTCAAGAAGATATGTGCTTTGGGAGAAAAAAGTAGAGCAGGATAAGGAGATTTGGAACAATGGAATGAGGTAGGATAGGGAATAGATCACAATCTTCAATACTGTGGTCAAGGTAGGCCTCACTGAGAGGTGAAGTTTAAATAAAGAACTGACAGAGGTGAGCGGGTTAATGGAGATGATACGGGGGAAGAAGGAGACGTAGACAGGGGTTCAGACAGAGATACTAGCCAGACTGAAGGCTGTAGGACACAGAATGTCTAGTAGCCTAGTGTGTTACAGAAACAGTAGTATTTGGCTGGAAATCATGAGAGAAGAAAGCCATAAGAAATCTGATCAGATGAGAAAGGGGATAAAGACTGATCATATAGAATCTTGAAGAGCTTGGTACGAATATTGGCTTTTATTGTAAGTGAGGTGGGGAGTTCTACAGCATTTTGAGTTATATGAGCCAACATTTTAAGGAGATTATACTGACATCTGTGTTGAGAATAATTGTAGATGGATGAAAATTGAAGTAGGAGATCCTGTTGGGATATTTATTGCCTGATCAGACAATCTAGGTAAGAAATTCTTTTTTAAAAAAATTTTTGACAAGATGGTAGCTGTTAGAAGCAGGGGGAATAAAGATCAGAGCCTGGACATAGATTGAAATTTTAAACATGAATGCTGCTTGATGATTAGAGGTAGGGTGGGAGAGAAAGAGGTATTAAAGATGTACCCAAGGTTTTTGGACAGTGATTAGTAGAAGAGTTCCTTTCAAATGATATAGTAGGTGGCTCCTCATGATATAGGTTTGGATGGATGGAAAGATCAGAGGTTAATTTTAGGCATGATGAGATTGAAGTAATTATATATCCAAGTAAATGTTTCAGTAGAAAGATGGATTATGTGCATCTAGCATTTGGTAGAAAAGTCCAGGTTGGACATATAAATTTGTTGTTAAATATTGATCATTTCTATTTGTGTAAAGATAAAGTAATCAGGACAAAATATTTCCCCAATAGGTGTTGTAGCAAGGTTGGCAATTTCAACAGAGTTTTGGGAGCAGGAGGAAGGAATTTGAGGAAAGTGGTATTTTAGCCTATTTAAAGACCTCAGAGTCCCATTAGAGGGCAAAGTACCTTCATGTTACTTTATATCTCAACACTAAAAGGGATATATCATTACCATATTGCTTTTCTATGATGGAGTTCAGAAGGTTCAAAGACATGAGGTGGTATGGCAAAGACTGAACAATAAGAGATTTAGCCAGGACATGCAACTGGCTATTCATAAATCTCTCAGTATGGCTTCCTGCCTCATTCAAACACGAGGAAACTAGAAAGCAAAGTGCAGAGGTTTTAAAAGAGAAACAAAACGGAAATGAAAGTATACCTTGGCCAAAGATACATTTCCCAGTAACTTGCCTAGCATCGACCTCTATACACTAGGGGATATCACTGAATTATAGATAATTAGATTTAGATATAGATAAAGCAGAGTCTCCTTTCTCTGTGGAATGATATCTGTCTAAATCAGTTTAGACAAATCTTACATAGAGGTGAGAAAAATGTCTAATATATCTAAAATGTCTAAATAACTTATAGAAGTTGTTTCTCATCTATGTATCAATTAAAACTTACTGTATAGCTTCCTTAATTTAAGTTTCTAACCAGAAAAATTCCAAGCTTTTTAATTACCTTGTTTATATCAACTATTTTTATTCAACTTATTTAAAGTAAAAAAAAAAAAATTGCTCACCCATTTTTCTCACACCCTACCCCCACCTTTGGCAACAATCTATTTGTTCTCTATACCTGTAAGCTTTTTTAAATTTCATATAAAAAAGTCTAGATAAGAAAGATCTTAGGCTATTTGTCTTTCTCTAACTTATTTCACTTAGCATAATGCCCTTGAGATCCATCCATGATGTTTAAATGGCAAGATCTCGTTCCTTTATATGGCTGAATAACATTTATTTTATCTATACCACAATTTCTCTATTCATTCACCCATTAATGAGGATTTTGATGTTGCTCTCAAATCTTGATTATTGTAAACAATGTGGCAATGAACATGGGGGTACATATATTTTTTTGAATAGGTATTTTCATTTTCTTCAGGTAAATAGAAATGGAATTGCGGGATCAAATGGTAGTTCCATTTTTAATTTTTTGTGAAAACTCTGTAATGTTTTCCAAAGTGACTACACCATTTTTCATTTTTACCAACAGTGCGCAAGGGTTTCCTTTTCTCCATATCCTCACCAACACTTGCTATTTCTTGTCTTGTCCAATCATAGCCATTCTCACAGGTATACAGGGAAATCTCATTTTAGTTTTGATTGCATTTTCCTAGTGATTATTGGTGAATATTTTTTTTCATGTGCCTCTTGGCTATTTGTAGGTCTTCTCTTGGAAAAGTTCTGTACAAACCTTCTGCTCATTTTTAAATTATATTCTTTCTTTTTTTGTTATTGAGTTGTAGGAATTCTTTGTGTTCTGGATATTAACCCCTTATCAGATATGTGATTTGCAAATAGTTTCTCCCATTCAGTAGATTGTCTGTTCATATTGCCAATGGCTTTCCTTGCCATCCTGAAGCTTTTTAATTTGATGTAATCCCACTTGTTTATTTTGTTTTTGCTGCTTTTGCTTTTCAGTGATTCAAAAAAAAAAATATTGCCAGGATCTATATCAAAGAACTTATTACCTATTTTTCTTCTAAGTGTTTTATAGTTTCAGGTCTTATGGTCAAGTCTTTAGTCCATTTTGAGTTAATTTTTGTGTGTGATATAAGATAATTGTCCAATTTCATTCTTTCGCATGTGGCTGTCCAATTTTTCCAGCACCATTTATTGAAAAGACTGTCCTTTCCCTATTGTATATTCTTGGCTTCTTTGTCATAAATAATAGAGCATTTGTGCAACAATTACAGGTGCAAATAGAGGTGAGAAAATGTCTATATAATTTATAGAAGGTCCTTCTGTTCTATGAACCAATGGAAACCTGTTGCTTCCTTAATTTATATGTCCAACCACAAAACTGCCAAGTTTTTTAATTCTTTATGTACGCATTTTTAAAAAATAAATAAATAATGCCAGTGAGAAAATCATTTTGCTTGGATAACTATGACCTATGAATTTCAATGATTTATACATCAAAGAGTCTTTCACGTTCCTATATATTTTCATACAAAGCCAATTCAAAGTATATATTACGAATGAAATCTATTTTAAGAGTAATATTATATGTCATATTTCCATATATTGTTTTCTGGGGATCATTTTTTACTGAACATAATTTTTTGGTTCATTACTGCCTTTGAGCTTTCATTTATATTATCCAATATAGAAAGAGGAAAAAGAAACTTTTTCATTTTAAGGAATTACTAGAGAGCACTGGTTTTGTATATATAATATGACTGAGGGGAAACAATACTCAAAACAAGAAAAAATTTTGTTAAATTATGAAATTGTCTTGCTTAATATTTCTATTGTCAAGTAAAATAGTTTATTTGTATATATTCTGACAAAATTAAAACCATTAGTATCTGGGAACTTATTATATTTAACTTCACCACTAGATTTAATTTAAATATATTTTTCAAGTTGATAGCAGAGGACTCATTCAATACCTTCAAGTGCTAACTTATGCAAACCAAGCATAAATGAACAAATCACTTTCCTGTCCATGGAAATATAAGCTGAACACTGAGCTATTATTTCTGTTTTTCATTACCAAAGCTATCAGCTGGTATTCAAACAATAACATATGCAACAAGAAAGTTATTACTGAAAGTGATTGCATAACAGAGAAAACAAACTATAAAAGAATAGGGTTAAGACACAAGCGAGAAAATAATTTCTGCAAAATCATATATAAAAGAAGTCAGGTCCACATGGCTACCAGAGAGATGTTCCCATCTGCTTGAAACTGGCCCCAAGGCTTCCTAAAATTCACATTTAGTCCTCTCCTATGGGGTTCAGCAAATAATTGAAGGTTATGTTATGAGAGGAAAAGCCTTTAAAAAATAGAAAAAGCATCAGATAAAATAGGGAAATTATGAATCCAGACAGGAGACTGGTATTCCAGAGAATTCAGTATAAAGTCACAGAAACCAAGGAATTTTGGTAGTTCCTTCTGAAAGGATTATACTTTCACTAACAATAATTCAGAATCTCATAATTAAAGCTCTTCAGGAGTTTCTCTAGCAGTCTCTATTAGTCCTTAAATGTCTTTCTTCTAGTTAAAACTAATTAAATTCTAGAGAATCTTTAAAGAAAATTTTACCAAATAAACTATTTTCTTCCATGACCTTCAATTTAAACTAACAACAGATTCTGCAAAAGGCAGGAAGCCAATAACTGTTTTCTGAATGAGTAAATGAATTAATTCATTTGTGCCAATAATAAGCAAAATGGTATCAATTTTGGAAGAGTAGATATACTAAAAGATACAAGTTTACTAACTGAAAGAAAAAATTTAACAGGTACCATTACAATCCAAGGAGATGAAATTATAAAAAGAAACATATCAAAAATGTACATATTTGTTCTAACAGTGATATTAGCAATAGCTAAATTGTATTCAATATTCAATTTTTTCTAATTCATATGGTAACATATAATAGTTTCATAAATCAATTAACTGAGAACTTCTGTTTTCTAATTTTAAGACATTACTATTGTCAGCTTAATTGTACACTTCTAAGATCTTCCATAACTTTAGTTTTCTTGTACACCCCTTGAGTCAAAATGTTATAAAAATATCATATTTTTTACTCCTATATAAAACTATAATCATTGCAAATCAGGAGTCTTGTGTTTAAAACTGCAAGTCATTATACATGCATACATGGTAAGAAATGTCTAGGAAACATTCATTTATCCTCAAAAATAAACACATTTTATTCAGTAAATGCATATGAGCACTCACCACGAGTCAGATCTATGCTAGGCACACAAGATGCATAGTCAGAGTCAAGGACAGAGGTTCCCATACTTTTCTCTATTCATAGCTTCATGGCAGCCTTACTGTCCAGATCAATTTTCCCCACAGTGCGGGTAAGCCAAAATTAATTGAATAGATCCCTTCATTAAGTAGTTAGGTCCAAACAACAGATTCTCACTTTTAAAAATCAATATATATAAAATGAAAGAAAATAATGATGTCATTTTTAAATGGACACAATTACTTACAGGGTACACAAGTCTGTTGGGTCCTGCACTGCTTCTCAAACCTTCTCAAATTTAATGTCTTTAAACAACTTATCAACCCTTGAAATCAAACCTTGGACAGCACCGCCCTCATTTCCTGCTTCACACTGAAGTTCATGTGGTACTCGTTTTTATCACGGCTGTTGCACAAAGCCCAGCTTCACAAAGATATGACATCATCAAAAGAAATACAGCTTCAAACTGAGGGTTGCTGGGGGGGGGGGGGTTGGGAGAAGGGGGGGGGGGTTATGGACATTGGGGAGGGTATGTGCTTTGGTGAGTGCTGTGAAGTGTGTAAACCTGGTGATTCACAGACTGTACCCCTGGGGATAAAAATATATGTTTATAAAAAATAAAAAATTTTAAAAAAAAGAAATACAGCTTTAGCTGTTATTGAAATTGTGAATGACCTTGAGCTAGTAGTTCACACGATGTCTGACATATGTCCCTCAAAAATTTAAAATGCCCTGAAGTGCTCCTATGAATTCACTGTGGTGCCACAGTTCAGGAACTGTGGGTCTAGGCTAATAGGTACTTGAGTGTGTTCAGAGCCAGATAAAACACAAAAAAGTAATGGCAATCCAATAAGGGATATACTATTACAAGAAGATAGTAGTAATAAGAGAAAGGTGGAAAGTTGAATATTTTGTAAAGTATTAGATAAATGGCATATTAAGGCCATCTGCCTTTATCAGTTCAGGAGGTTTTTAGGCAAAGAGAACATTTGAAAAATCAATTGGGGGTAAGAAAGGAATGGGTTCTAAAAGGAGAACAAAAATATTGATGATGATCTGGTCATTCAATAAGCGGACATTAAATATCCCAGGAAGATAAAAGGGAAGCATTCAACTGTAAATTGTACTCCACTTCTTAAAAATCTCTTATGTGTCCCTTGGACACAGTGATTCTCTGGTGGCACTGAAACTTGAACAGCATCTGGCATGTAATAGGTGCTTTATAAATGATTGTATGTTAATGAGAAAACATATAACACAGGAGAATAATTTTAAAAGTCCATGTGTGGGGCACCTGGCTGGCTCAGTGGCTTAAACCTCTGCCTTCGGCCGCTCAGGTCATTATCTCAGGGTCCTGGTATGGAGCCCCACATCAGGCTCTCTGCTCAGCAGGGAGCCTGCTTCCCCCGCCCCCCACCGCGTGCCTATCTGCCTACTTGTGATCTCTCTGTCAAATAAATAAATAAATAAAATCTTTAAAAAAAAAAAGTCCATGTGCAAACTATTAACAAGTATCTATACATTTCATTAGTATTTATATTCAAGATGTTATCCAGAGAAGAAGCAGACAGTAAGATGCCTCACATATTCAATTGAGGACAGAAGATCAAAAGCTTTGCAGCTGGAGGAAGTAAAACAAGTTTATTCAATAGAAACTTAGCAAAAATATTTTGTATGGAAATTCTGAGGGTTTTTTTTTTTGTTGTTGTTGTTTTGTTTGTTTGTTTTAGCACAGTAAAATTCTTAGTAGATCAGGATCCTATCTACATTACCTACATCAGCAAAGATGGGAACAATTTCATGTGCCAAGTCACCCCCAGTGAGGTGAATATGTGTCTGAAAGAAGGGGACATTGTTTTCCTTGTCAATCCCAACCTAATTACAATTCCATACAGCAGTGGGTATATCTGGCAGTGATTTGCCCAAATGTGTCTCTCCACCCACTCATAGTATTTGAGGTCACTTACTTAGTAATGGTTCTGTCTAGAAGAAGTCTTCTTCTCTCTTATGGTCAGTGATGGGAGAAGAGTTTGGGAATTATACTGACAAAAGACTGATTTCCATGAGAAAAGATAAACTGAATCATGTACTCAAAGAGTTCACAGAAAAATGTAACCCCAAATGGTGGTTAGATTTGAGGATTATATGTCATCTTAATAGAGGAAGGGTGAAGGAGAAGGGCACTTACGGAAAGATAAATGACTTTTTGGAAAGATAAATGGGGTCTTAGAAGAAGAGATGCGAGCTATGACAAGAGTCTGCTCAGTAAATTGCATGTATGGATCTTCTCACCCTGAGTCTGAACTCATTCACTACAACAACTCAAGAGTGAAACACCCTCCAACACAGACACACACAGACACACACACACACACACACACACACACCCCATTTGTATACATAATGGACTTCAATGAAGGTCAGCAGGATAGAGAGAATGAACATCAGAGAAATGCAAACAATTATTAAACCCCCCTTCTGGACAAGCACTATCTCTTCCACTGAAGATTTTCTATCTGTTAAGGAACTTCCCAGGTGCTGTTTTTCTGTCTTGCTGCCCTTCCCATGTCCATACCTCTCCATTCTCCCAGATTCCCCCTGGAATAACCACTAGTCCTTTTCTTATATATAATACCTATTCATCCAACATCACCAGCCCCACTTCCAAATTCAGACCCAAACTCATGTTTGGCAACAACAAAATCCATCAGCATCCTAACTGAACCAAAAGTGACATTTACATAATGAGCAACACAAAAAATTGACAAAGTCCTCTTTTAAAGACAGTTCGTGTTTTAACATCAGTTTCCTTTGCCACCACTTGCTCGATTTCAGGATATTAATTTTTTCTGAAGTCCTGGCTCCATCAAATGTTCCATCCCTGTCCATGAACATTTTCCATACTGCCCTGTTTCTCAGCCCCTCCTCACACCCCTGAGGGAGCCTCAAGGAACTGAATTCTGAATGCTCAGCCTTTCCTTGCCTCAACACTCTGCAAATTCTATCCTTGCTTTTGTAAAGGTTGAAAAAAAAAAAAAGTGAAGCAGGATGAGCAAAGGGAAATAATCATTGGTGGCTAAGACTATTAACTTGTAATCTACTTCCTTTTCCAAGAAAAGTGTTGGATTGTCTAAGTAAAAATAATCAAAATTGCAACTGAATGGATTCCCTGTCAGCATATGAAATTATCCTAAAATCTATTTTAATAAGGTGCTGTCCATCACTAGAATATTCTATATGCAATTTAATTGTCTGCTGAGTTTATTTTTTAATCAGAACGCACAAACAATTCCCTCTGCTCCCATATGTCTGAAATAATCAAGATGCTTTTTCATCCACTATAAAGGTCCCACAAGATAAAGTAACTATTAAATGTGTGCAAGCTGATAGCTGCAAACCTGACAGAAGAAAGCTGAACCTTTTAAGAAGTAAGAAAGAAAGGAGATTGCTGTAAGAGTTCGGAAATCCTCCGTTTGCAGATAGGTGAGTGAATGGTCACTTTTGATCTCAGCTGGAACCAGCTGGTACTTGCAATTTATTATGCAGGCAATTATCAGTAATAAGAAGTTTCACCAGAAACACAGTAACTGCTTTTCAAGGCTGTTTTAAATTATAAGAGCAATAGTTACCTGTCAGGAAATTACTAATAGATGAGTGGCAACAGGAATATATTAAGAAGCAGAATTTAAAGAGAAGAGAATTTTATAAAGTTCTTTCTTCGTTACGGTCTCGGAGAAAATCAATGCACGGTGCAAAGAGAGACAAATGGATCAACAACGGTGATTATGGGGCTTGCTGTTCTGACTCGCATGTTATTAATCCATAGATTTATTAGTGTGGTTTAAAATACCATCCACTCCCCTTGCAGAAAAGGTTTAGTTATAAAGCCAGAGCAGCAGGAAACACCTCCACGTTCTGTTTTCTTTCCAGTACTACACTGCCCTCCTCTGGAAACAGACAAAAGCCCCTTACCCTTGGAGCCTGACATTGGCTTGTTTCAGGCTTCTCACCCAAGATTTCAGAAAGTAAAAGTCTTTCAGAAAATTTTAGAAAACAAGTATCAGATACTACAACATCATCCCTGAAATCTATCTCAGCTTCAAATTCAGTAGAGAATGCCATTTACATTTATATTAAAAAAAAATGTGTGGTCACCAGAGTTCTGAAACATGCCGACTATTTCTGCTGTTGAGTACATCTCCATAACTAGATTATCCTCCTCATAAAAGGGCTTTCTAGTATGTGTCTAATGCTTCTTTGCAATGAGGTGATTTGAAATATTATACTATTCCTACCAGATCAATTTCAAAGAGTGTGAAGTAGAAAGCCTATCCCAGTAGACTTCCAAAACAGCAATATGTAGAATTTGAAATATGTAAGATTGCAGGCAAGTAGTCAAGTATGTACATCATGCACAGTTTATATGGATTAAAAAAAATCATAATGAAAATAGAGTGAGATGAGTGCATTATAGGACATATCTGTTCTAGTTCTTGTTGTATGATATATGCACTTATTATCATAAGCCATATAATGCAATGAATACATCAATCACCTAAGCAGCTTAGATATCACACACAAAGTGCTGCTTGTGCTATAAAATAAAATAAAGCTATTAATTTCTTTGCCTCGGCCAATGAGCCAAAACCAAGAAAATGAATTGTCATTGTAAACACTTGCTAATATCACTCCTCTAATATTTATTAAAATATGTGAGGATGGCAAGTCTAAACATATGAACTCTTGATTTTTCTCTTAACAGCAGTTGGCCTCAGTTGATTCCCCTTCACTGAGTTTTTTCTCTGTCATAAATTCTAACATGAGAAGTTTAACTCCAGGGGGAAGAAAAAAAATCAGGCGAAGTCCAGTACTGCTATTTATGATGGTATAAATCTGAGTCCTTTCAGCATCACTTGTTCATATAAGATGAAGATCAAGTTCTATTGATTCCCACAAGTCTAACCTGGTGCTGCTTCCCTTAGGATCTAATGAAACCTGGGCATTTTCCTGCAATATAATGACTATCTCCTCAATAGCCATGCATTCATTGCTGAATTTTGCAAGTCTAATAAAGTTCATGGCTGTGATAAATATTTGGTACAGTATAGTAAAATGGTATACAAATTATAATTTTACCTTCTGCTCTACATGATTATAATCACTTCTTGCAGGAATACAGGCTAGACTTTTGTCAATTTGCTATTCCTTATTATTTTCAAATGAAGTAATAAACAGTTTTGTGATAAAGCATGTTGAGTGAAGAGTTATTAAATCACCAATGTGAACAGGCTAAAAAAAGCAGCAGAGTCGCTAGAAGCAATTGAGTCTGTCTGTTCTAGACTATTAGCAACTTGATAAAGTTACTACATGTAGTCCTCAACCCCAGGAGGCAAATATTGTTACTGCCCTCAGTGTTCTAGATAAGGAAAATAAAACTTAGCAAGTTTAAGAATGACAGATCAGGGACACCTGGGTGGCTCAGTTGGTTAAGCAGCTGCCTTCGGCTCGGGTCATGATCCCAGCGTCCTGGGATCGAGTCCCACATTGGGCTCCTTGCTCTGCAGGGAGCCTGCTTTTCCCTCTGACTCTGCCTTCCACTCTGTCTGCCTGTGCTCGCTTTCGCTCGCGCGCTCTCTCTGACAAATAAATAAATAAAATCTTTAAAAAAAAAAAAAAAAGAATGACAGATCAGTATCATAAGGGAGGGGCATTTGTAATTATCATTCAGACTATCCTGTTCAGTTTCTGTGGATTTGTATCTACCCCTAGAAAAAGAGAACCATAATAAAGGGGTGGATGCTAACATCTAGTATATCTGTAAGACACCAAAGTCATATGGCCACATCTTTTGAAGCCTCTAAAAGATTGAAGTCCAGTATGGGTAGAGGGCACTGTTGGAGCATGAAAACAAATAGGTTGGACTCTACTCCAGATATCCTACATCTAAAATGGAAAAGGTGGAATAGGAAGAGCATACATGAGCACCTCTCAGATGAACCTATCAACTACCTGAACTTCAACCAGCTCCGCAGAGCCTGAATAAGGGAGGAAGAAAATTGCAGCCAACAGAGGACAACCGATAGGACTGCTTGGGAGAACCTGTGATGTAATTCATAGAAATACTCTCCAAATTCGGGGGAAGAAATTGAGGATGTGTGATTTCTTATGGAATGGATGAACATTGTTTCTTTTATTGTGACCTGTCCCAGACAGTACTGCTAAAAACACAAACATCCCAGCCTTTTGTCCAGCACCTCCATCTTCCAGTGATTTGTCAAAATGAAAAATAAAAAGGGAAAGAGAAGAAGCATATGCTATATATTCTTCAGGCCTTTTCAGGATACATTAAATAACTATCATATACATGTGAATTCATAAAAGGTGATACTATAGACATCAAGGGAATGGACACTATTCAAAAAAGAATGTCCCACCACAGTTAACATGGCAAAATGGAAAGAGTCTACCATATTCCCCAGTAAGGAGTTGCCTTGTAAACAAACAGGTTAATGGCAAGATTCTTGCCAAGAGAATTAATGTACAACATGGATGGAACTAGAGCGTATCATGCTTAGTGAAATAAGTCAAGCAGTGAAAGACAATTATATGATCTCCCTGATATGAGGAAGTGGTGATGCAACATGGGGGCTTAAGTGGGTACGAGAAGAATCAATGAAACAAGATGGGATTGGGAGGGAGACAAACCATAAGTGACTCTTAATCCCACAAAACAAACTGAGGGTTGCTGGGGGGAGGGGGTTTGGGAGAAGGGGGTGGGATTATGGACATTGGGGAGGGTATGTGCTTGGGTGAGTTCTGTTAAGTGTGTAAACCTGGTGATTCACAGACCTGTACCCCTGGGGATAAAAATATATGTTTATAAAAAATAAAAAAATTAAATTAAAAAAAATGATAAAAAAAATTAGAAAAATATCACACACTCTAAAGCCCAGATAATTGCCTGAAATATTTGAAGGAAAATGACCAGATAAAGAAGGAAGTCAAAGAGAAGGGTACCTGGGTTCAGCTAAAGGGTCAACTTGTTCCACCTAGAAAATCCACTTTGTGCAAACCAAAGAAAGGAACTTGAGCTGTTGGAGCCTACTTCCTATGAATTCTTTGCATAATAGGAATTAAAAAAAAAAAAAGAATTCCAGATTGGGGAAAAAAAGTATTGGCTTAAAACAATAAAAATCACTTTATTAGCTTTTATGGCTTCTATGCATTAGGAATCTGGAAATGACTAGACTGGGTGTTTCTGGCCTTGGGTCCATCATGTAGGTAAAATCAGATGATAACTAGAGCTAGAAAACAGAGAGTGGAGCTGGAGCAGCTGGAGGGTAGTCAAGCATTTCTCTCTTCATATAGTCTCAGACCTTTTCCATATGGCCCCACCATGTGAACTAACATAGATTTCCTCACGGTATGGCAGCCTCAGGGCAAACAGATTGCTTGGATGGCAGCTGAAGACTTCAAGAGCAAATACTCCAGGAAGAAAGGTGGAAGTTGTCTCATCTTTTTAGGACTTAGCCTCAGTCATTCAGAAAATTCTGTCACTTTGTATTGATACAAGTCAGTCATCAGCCAAATCAGATTCAACAGAAGGGTGTTCAGACTTCCTCTTGGTGGAAGAGAGGCCACGTTCTGGAGTAATCAGAGATGGGAGCTATTGTTGCCACCATCTTTGAAAATATGCTCTGTCACAGGACATTACTATCACCATCAAAATTATGGTGGCCAAAAATAAATGAGCTATGAATAAATAAATAAATGGACTGAAGAACACATTCTTGTGATTTTCTCAATAACTCCCCTTTTCCCCATTATTTCCCCCTTTTCTTCCACTATATTACATAGTTGCTGCTGTGCAGGGCATAGCTAATAATAAATTTTCCTGATTCACCTTTTATCTATCTCCTGTCAGTTCCCTTCTTCCTCTAATATGCTAAGTCTGGGAATCCCCTCAATCCCAGCCTTTGTCCTTGTTCTGTCCACTCCCTACTCTACACTCCCTTGGAAACTTTATTCACACTTTTTTTCTCCCAAGGCTTTAAATGCCAATTTTAAACAGCTGACAGCTAAATCTATATTACTATCTCTAACATTTATCCTAAGCCAAAGATACATATTTCAAACCAGATTTTTAATATTTGAAACCAAACATCTCAGCAATATTTAACATTGAATATCTCCCCACCACCCACCCCGGAAGGTCCTTCTGTCTTTCCTTTCTTATTGACATCACTACTATAGTAATTCAGATATATATACTCCAAAAAGTTATAGAAGACATCTAGGGGTGCCTGGGTAGCTCAGTCGTTAAGCATCTGCCTTCAGCTCAGGTCATGATCCAGGATCCTGGGATAGAGCCCCGTATGGGGCTCCCTGCTCTGTGGGGAGCCTTCTTCTCCCTCTCCCACTCCCTTAACTGTCTTTCCTCTCTTGCTGTCTCTCTCTCTCTCTGTCAAAAAAATAAATAATTTCTTTTTAAGGACATCTAATCTACTTTGCCACAAAAATCTCATGTAGTCAGTCTCTAAGCTTTATCATTTCTGCCTCTCCAAACATTTGCAGATTTATCTTCCACTGGTCATTTCTATGGTAACCAGAATAAATAATTTCCGCCTTTTCAATACCTGAACAATTATAATTTGCTTCCCAATGGCTTGTCACTATTGGATTTTCCCTATCCAATTCATCCTACATATTGCAATCAGTTTAAAACATTCAAAAGCACTATATTCACTGGGTGACATTATTTTTCAAAATTCTTCAATGGCTTACCTTGTCTCCAGAGTAAACTCTTCAGCATAACTCCTCTCCTACAGTTCCACCTTTATCTTTCACTTTTCTATACCCTCTAAGTTCAACACAAATAATAATTTTATGTTCCTTGAATTTATTCTAAATTCTCCAACCACTATGACTTTCCCTAAGTCATTTTTCTACCATTTTTGCTACTCTAAAATATCTGTGGAAATCCAACCAATACTGCTATTCCATTTCAACTGCTCCCTTCCCTGTGATTCATTCCCTGACATAGTTAACCCCAAGTACTATTTTTAACTAAATTAGTATTCTTTCATTTTTGTGTATTCATTCAAGAAATATTAGTTGGCCTACTCTGTGCCAGATGTTAGTCTACAACTAGAAAAAAAAGCCTTAAAAAAGAGTCAAGTTTTGCTTCCCTAGAGCAGACATCTAGCTTGGGATAGACAATAAAGAAATGGACCACAAAACAAACCAATTAATAAACAACATAATTCCCAACCCAAAGACCATAAGAGAACAAGCTGATGTGAGAACGACTAAGGTAGAGAGATTAGGGGAAGATTTCTCAGCCAAGACTACAGTTGTTCAGAAACAAGAAGCACCCAGCTTATTCAAGATGATGGTGCCAGTGACTCCAGACAAATGTGGTGATGACCTCAGTCTGGATTAACTTCACTGTGCTGAAGGAAGAAAACAGGTGACAGTGTAACTGGAGAGTAGTGGTTAAGAAGAAGCGGATTATAATGAGAAGTTAGAGGCATAGGTATGTGAATTAGTTTGCTAGGGCTGCCATAACAAAGTACATCAGTGTGGCTTCACCAACAAAAATTTATATACTCAGTTCTGGAGGCTAGAAGTCTGAGATCGAGGTATTGTTTCTTCTGAGGCCTCTCTCCTTGGCGTGTAGAGGCTGTCTTCTCCTTGTGTCTTCATATGGTCTTCCTTCTGTGTGTTTCTCTGCCCTAAATCCCTCTTCTTATAAAGACACCAGTCATATTGGATTAGGGCCCACTCTAATAACCTTGTATTAACTAAATTACCTCTTTAGAGGCCCTACCACCAAATATAGTAACATTTGGAGGTCTGGAGTTGAAACTTCAACATATGTACAAGAGGACATATTATAATTCAACTTACAATAGCATGGTACATGCATTTGAAGACCTCTGTAAAAAGTGTAGATTATTGTAAAGGCAAGGAAGCCACATTGTGTGGTTTACTTTTTTTTTTTTTTTTTTTTTGAAGAATGCTCTGGCCTCTGTGTAAGCAATAGATTCTAGAGGGGCAAAAACTAAAATATGAAGACAACCACAGGCAACCGCATGAAAGCTAATGCAGACTAATCTGCCTCAAAATTTACTTTTGATGGCACAATCACATAATGATAGAAAAATAGCAGAGACAGAAAACAAGCAGCATTTCTTTACAAAGGCTTTTTTTTCATTAACAGTTTTCAAAAAATTGCTACTTTATTAAATGGATAAGTAGAAACTTCAAGATTATGTAAACAACTGGTACTTTAATAAGTTTATGACTTTATAGTTTTTCTGATTACCATGTTTCTACATCTTTAAAAGGAGACATTTAAATTAAATGATCCAAGACCCTCCTTCCAGTTTTAAAACTGTACATTTGAACCAGTAAAAGTAATAATAATAATAATTCTTGCAATGTTGAGTTCAAAATTAGGATATAGTCTATGAATACTTTATCAGGTCCATATCAAATCTGAAAGTATTAGACCAGGAACTCATAGATATCTTGAATTTAAATGAATGCCTTTCAAGAAGTCTGTAGATAATCAATAAACTATTGTTTCAGTCTCCCAGAAAAAAAAGGCTTTTTACAGCTTTTTAGTTTATCATTGTTCAGCTACTGAATCTGAAATAGACCCATCAACCTCATCTCTCAACATATCAAAGGCTGTGCCTGTTTTTAGACTCACTTCTTGTCCAAACCACTGAAATCGTATTCACAATCACAGGCTTGAAATCATGACTAGTCACATATCTTTTAAAACCCTTTCATAAAGACAAATTTCATCCTTCCTCCCAACTTCTGCCCACTAATAGTGCTGTATTCTGAGAAAGCCTGCCCATTCTCACATAGCTAAACTCATCCTTACTTTTACAACTTCTCTATTTCTGATTTCATCAGCAAACAAAATTGAAAATTTTGTAAGAGGCTTATCAAACACAATTAATAGTAGTAAAAGCTGGAGTTTTCTTGCATGAGTTTCATTGATCTAAAGAAAGTCTCCTCTCCAATGAGTAGCTCTAAGGTGACTAACAACAAAGAATTACTAACTTCCTCCTCCCCAGATGTATTCCCCAAAGCTAGAGTACAAGAACACTAACCTCATTTGGGAACAAATATATCCTGGGGTAGTAACCTATCTCATACATGTATCCCAAAGAAGCTTTGGCTGATTAGGCAACCACTTGCCACAAGGGGGAAAAAAAAAAAAAAAAGTCTGGTGATTTATCTGTTCCTTTTTCTTTTCTTTTTTTTTTTTTAAATATTTTATTTTATTTTAATTTTATTTTTTCAGTGTTCCAAGATTCATAGTTTAGGCATCACACCCAGTGCTCCACATAATACGTGCCCTCCTTAATACCCACCACCAGGCTCACCCAACTCTCCAAACCTCTCCCCTCCAAAACCCTCAGTTTGTTTCTCAGAGTCCACAGTCTCTCATGGTTCGTCTCACCCTCCAATTTCCTCCAGTTCACTTTTCCTTTCCTTCTCCTAATGTCCTCTGTGTTATTCCTTATGCTCCACAAATAAGTGAAACCATATGATAATTGACTCTCTCTGCTTGACTTATTTCACTCAGCGTAATCTCCTCCAGTCCCATCCATGTTGACACAAAAGTTGGGTATTCATCCTTTCTGATGGAGGCATAATACTCCATTGTATATATGGACCATATCTTCTTTATCCATTCATCTGTTGAAAACCATACTCCTTTATTTTTCAATTCATCTACCTTGCTATTAGGTATAGTGACAATATCAGACTTTCAGTTAATGTAAACTTTTGTCCCTTTTGAGTCAGTTGCATGCAGTGAGATTCTTCATGCTGTCCCCCACCATGAGTCATTGTTGTGTTTCTTGAAGAGCTACAGCCCAAAACAGGCTCCTACTCTAGGCATAACTCCTTTCCCGGTCCGAATTCCTGCCCTGACTCTTCTTCTAATCTGGTCAATTTTACTAGTCTCCCTACATGAACTTCTTGAGTCCTACTGCAGGTTCTAAGTACCCAGGACCTTTCTTGTCCCCTGGGCCCTAAACTTCATTTCTAGCTCTGCAGCATTCAAAATAGATCTTAAAAGAGTCCTCAAAATCAAATGAGAGGGTAAGAAAGAGGGATACTCTTAGCCAAAATTTTTCACAACACACAACCTTGTCCTCAACCCATGCCTCCCAACTTCTGTAACCTCTCACTTTTTGCAGGATTCATCCTTACTTATGCTTATGATGACATTTGAAAAAGGAAAAAGAAGGGAAGGGAAAGGATTTGGGCCTCCTCTATCCATCACATACACACATGAGGACACTTCTATGCTTTCCCTGAATTTCTCAATTTCAACTGACAGGCATTTTCACATTTATTCATCCTGCAAGCATTTAACCTTTTACGTATATGGTTTCTTTGTACCTTTTTTTTTTACTACATATTGTCAGTGTCTATTACGTCTTCTCTCTGAGCAGGTTGAAATGTGTATGGTGAACATAGGACCAATATCCCGAAGTCTTTTAAAGTCTTGTGTCTGAAAAACTCAAGAGCCATAATTTCTACTCATTATAAAGGAACTGCTTAATTCAGTGGAGGGGGAAAGATACTCAAACCAGTTGTTTTTAGCACAATGAATTAGATGGATGAGAATATATGATAAAGACAAGAACACCATCATTTACTGAGTAATTTTCATGAGCTAGAAACTGGGGTCAATTTTTATCCCATTATTTTATTTAATCTTCATACAATACTATGAAATAGGGATTCCTTCATCCTCATTTTACAAACAAAAATAAGGTTTAGAGAGACTAAAGGATTTGCCCAAGCTCACATAACTCATAAATAGAAGAAAGGAATAATTAAACTCAGGTACCTTGGTCACAAATTTGTCTCTCAAAGAAGTGTTTGGCAAATAATGGAAGACATATATTAATATTTTACATGTACCAAAAGAGAACTTTTCTGACTATATTTTCTTGTCTCAGTGTTCTATCTGCCTGCCAATATTGGTGCACAATCCTTAATAATCCCTAGTCAGAAGAAGTTAAATCCAGCCTCCCTTGGGCAAGAAAAAAACCTGCCTAAACATAGGACATCACTGAGATAAAAAGTAATTAGTGAGTCCTTTCCTCAAAATAAGTTTGCTGAATATATGGATGAGTCAAATGAATGAAACTGATTGAGATTCTCTGAAACAGTTAATGTACATAAGGAAAAGTATCTTGGAATCAAAGAAAAATAATTTCATCCTCACTTCTATACTTTCTTGCATAGCTTCTTCTATTCCCAAAATTAGTGAGGGAAGCCTTCTTCTGCCCTCCAAGGCAGACAGACAGAGCACTAAATTCTGCCTTGTCAACATTCCTGATACTTTCTTTGACGTTTGAGGGTCTTACTCATTAATACTCTAGCAGTAACTCTTCAAGTATTATACCCCAAGGGTGTGTTTACCATGAAGAGATGCTTTACTACTGAACTCCAGTGAAAAGTTGTAAATAATACTGTAACAAGATTCCCTTTTCATTTTAGAAAGATCTCCCTGATGACAAGAGCAATGATTTGAGAGGAAACAAGGTGAAAACAAAAAAGCCATATCTGACTTTCAGAGATTAGGACTTGTATACATACAGTTCATATTGGGGAGTGATCCCAGGAAACAAGTATAGGGCCACTGGGGGAAAAAAAGTGAAACAGGAAAAGAGGAATAACCAATATTAAGTATACATGATTGAGTAGATTATCATGATATACTACTGTTATCCAGTCCTTTTGGATGTTCTGAGTTATTGATCAGCTTCTCCACAGCAACTTTAAGGGCTCTGTACTCCAAGTTCATTCATGAGCCAGGATGGGTTGACTAGACTTCTGCAGAAACCAAAAAGTCTCAAGGTGGTAAATACAAGATATGTGGATGTGGTATAATTGAGGTGAGGAGCTGTCAGACTTAAACCTGCATGCAGCTATTTGCCTCAGTGATAATAGGAGCAAACACTTTGGCAAAGTACCTTTGAAATGAGCACTTAGAAAATGGTCAACACAGTCTTCCCTTTGTACTTCTTAGATCTGCTTGGGCCCTACATTAAATCCAGTTCACCACAGAGTATTCAAGTTGATAAGACCACAATCTCCATGAAAGATTCTACAAGAAGCATTTGTAGAACAATCCCTAATGCTTCAACATGGGGCCAGCTGCACACCACCCATTGTCAATTTCCTCCACCCAGGCAGCACCATATCTTCAAGGAGCTGAAGCCCATAATTACTTTATACTCGTCTACAGTAGCTGCAATTGACCACAGCCCATTATTACTGTGTACGGAGGCAAAAAAAAAAAAAAAAAAAAAAAAGACACTACAGTGAATCCTCTAGCTGCTAAAGAAAAAAATAATTTTTTTTTTTTTTGCTTTCATTGTAACAGCCGATCCCAAATCCTCATCCTAATCAAAATCAACTTCTGTCTCTATCTGTGAAAAACCCAGCTGATAGTTTTAAATTCTGGTTCAACAGAAGCATTATTACTACCCTAAAAATGAACAAATGATAATTATACTTTAAATTCAGTGAAACTGCAACACTCACTAGTAATCAGGACTTCTAATCCAGCAGAATTTAAGACTGTAGGGACCCGTAGAATAAATTCTGAGAGCTTGTCACTTGAAGTAATGGTTGAGAAGTCAAAACCTACTTTAGCCCCTTGGATCCTAGACAGAGCACCATATATCAGAGATAAAATAGAATGGAAGACTGTTTTTCCAGCAGCATATGGGATTGGTTTTGACCTGGCATTTCTAATTAAGGCTTTAATAAACCATTCCATCATTTTAATAGGCCAGCTGCTCTGAGTGATGCTGTATATAGTTGGATCATTGAATCTTATGAGTATGTACCCATTGCTATACCTCTCTCAGCACAAAAGTGGTCTGAAGCAGTATTACATGGGATCCCATATTAGTAAATTGAGCATTCTGAGAGTCCTCGGATGGCATTGCTTACAGAAACAGTTCAAGGAAGGAAGATAAATTCCAGTGGGAAAAAAAAAAAAAATCCCAACTTCTCCAGTGGCTAATTGGTCAACTTCAAGGAAAAGTGCAGATAGAGGGCTCAGAGCCAGTCTCTGCTGCTGCCGGACTGGGTGGCATAGTTTAGATACTATTGCATACATTCATGGCCCCCATCACTGCCACCATTCCCCTCATGGGACCACTGTCCAAGCACTGAGACAGCTGAGGAGAGAGGCTGACTGACATTCACAGAGTTATCCTATTGTATTATCTGATTGTTGAGTACTTCCTCTGTGATAGATGTTTTCAAGTGAACAGTAATGTGAGATACACCGATTTATGTATTTTGTACCCATTCACATGGTCCATCCAATTCCCTCTGCTCTTTCATCTTCCAATTCAGTTATTTTAAGACCTCTGACAAAGCAGGCAAACCGTCTGCTAACTTTTTGGCATCTGTGATATCCGAGGACAACAAAGTGCATTTTTCAGTTCTCTGGGAAGATTTTACTTCACTACTATCCAAAGTCACTCTTGCACAGCATCACAGATTGGTGGCTGTACATTTTTAACCACTACAAGCATATTAAGTCAACCAGTCTATGAACTGGACCTGATCTTTTTACCTCTGTTGGTTGACCATAGGAAACACTACCTGAGTCCATAGGTGGCAGCTGCAGAGGCACTAGTGAAAGAGGTAGGTGACATAGGGTCTGGACCATCTGTCATGCAGCTTCCTGTGCCTTCAAAACTTGCTTGCATTCATTCCTGAATGCAGCATTTGCACTCAACAATGTGCTACTATTAAATTGCCCAATATTACAATGTAGTAGATTGGAATAATGTCAAAATATCCAATAAAGATGGACTTTTAGTTTCATTCTGATTTGATGTCCCATGGTCAGGTGGTCAGTCTACTAGATTTAAGATGTCAAAGTATGCTTTTTCAATATCAAGTAGCAGTTCTTTGCTGCAGATAGTATGGTCCTTTAAAACCTTTTCTCTCTTTCCAAAAATGTGTATCCATCTATACTTATTTTCTAAGAATAATTCTGGTGAACAAAAAATGCATTCCTCAGATTTCTTTTGGAGGCCCCAAAAGGATTCCCAAGTACACTTCAGCTGCATTATAAGTGCAGTATAAATTAATGATGGGTTGGCACTATTCTTTAAGCTAGAAAAAGAGTGAAAAGAAATCTCAAAATGTTAAAACTTGGTCATAAACAGCATTGGAAAAAGAAACTTTAGTGCAGTTGTGAAAATTATAAGTATTTTTGTGTATAGTAGAGAAGAAGTGAGCCAAGAGTGCCGGTAGCTTGTTTTAACAATGTTCCAGGAAATTTACTTTACTCCCTAGTCAACTGTGAGCCTATTTCTTATGAGTGTTGGAAACAAACTTTCTGAATAATCTGGAAGTATTCTTACCAATTTCCTTCAAATCCAACAAATTTAAACCACTGAAGATAGTGACAGAAAAAGACTCAAAATCCTAGACAATTCTCTGAGAAACATAGGAATCATAAATAATCAAAATCAAGTCTTTTCCTTAAACCACTGGTGATTTGTAACAGTTTTGTCAAGATTTCTATATTAAAGCAGCTATCATTTCAACTTCTGAAGAAATAGTGCTACAAAACAATAACAATAGCATTTTTACTAAATTGCACGATACAACCTGACCTTCCACAAAAGAGATGAGTAAGGGAAGTCTGTGTGCTAGAACATGGTTTCTGTATTCTCTTTCATGTCAAGTGTCAACTATTTTTAATCACAAAAAGGCATAAAGAAAACAAATACTTGTCCTATGTACATGTTTTTCTTTCATGAAGAAAGAGACCCAATACTGATTAGGTAAAATACCATGAATATTTATTACTTATTATATTTACAATAACCCCAAAGAACATTTAATAACCTCTTAATTTTCTCCTCAAATATTCATCATGGAGATAGAAAATTCCATAATATAATTTCTATAATCAATACAAAGGATATAACTCATAAAACTGGAAAAGTCCAAAATGAAGGTCTTCAAATTTAAAATATAATATCCTTATGCTGTCTCTTCATAGTTGACAATCTCTGCATAAGCTAATTAGTTCTAGGTACTGTGCCTAATGCCTAGAGTTAGGATACAAGTAAAACTGCCTATATGTTGCCAGGTTTTCCTTAGATAACTCAATCCTAGGACACTAGAACATAATTCACTCCAAAATGCCTTTTGTGAAAGGAAAACAGGATTTCTTTGTTTCACTAAACACTAATCCACCCCCCTAACTGGGGAATTCTGTCAAACATTTCTTTTTTTTTTTTTAATTTTATTTTATTTCTTTTCAGTGTTCCAGAATTCATTGTTTATGCACCACACCCAGTGCTCCATGAAATACCTGACCTCCTAAATACTCAACACCAGACTCACCAACTTCCCATACCTCCCTACTCCAAACCCTCAGTTTGTTTCTCAGAGTCCAAGTCTCTCATAGTTCATCTCCCCCTCCAATTTCCTCCAACTCTCTTCTCCTAAACACTAAGTTTTCACACAAACTAAACAAATTTAAGCAAACACACTATAGTAGCGATGAAAAAATAAAAATGAAAGTATTTCTGTTCACTCCCACTTTCAGCTGAGGCCCCCAAACTTCACAAAATTGAGTAACGATCTCTGTTCTAAAGAGAGCTGCCAAACTTATAGCTGTAAGACTTACCAAATGTCATAAACCCATAGCTCTATTTGAATTACTCCAAAAGGAAAGTCTGAGAAAAGGACTTGCATTGAGGTAGTTCATTTAGTAATTTATACAAGAAAGCAGGAGTGAAGGGACAAGGAAATTGAGACAGAAGAAATATAAAAACCAACTCACGGTACATTATTGAGACTGCTGCCATGGGTAACAGGGACTTCATTTTGTAGGGACCTCTGAGGAAAATATAGAACTCCTTCCAGGATAGTCCATCCAAAGGGGGGCAGGAAGAGAGAGAGAGATGGAATGACTGAGTCTAGGGCACTTATCCACTGGCTTACCCATTGTTTGAGGGTTGCTTGCAGCATTAACTGCATTGCATTTGGAGACTGAATCTAGTGGGCCAAGGGAATTCCTATTGCTTTAAAGACGGTCCTGAGACAAATGGAGAAATTCATGGCAGATGCTTAAGTTGGAATGATATGCATGGGTTTACAACACATGGCTTAATACCAAGGATGAAATTAAAAATGAACCAACAGGATGAGATGCAGGGGAACAAAGCATCTGCAACATTGGCCCACCCATCCCCAACTTTCTTTTTATGAGACATTTGAAATTGATCAAAAGGAATAATTCCTTAAAGTAAAAGAATTCAAAGCATCATGGCATTTCCCTGAATATTCCCATGGAGGAGGGAATAGGGTTGCCTTTTATCCTCCAAGCAAATGAGTAAGCTTAAAACGAAGAATCTTCTAAACACATAGGGATGTTTGCAGGAGGGATGTCTTGTATCTCACTGTCATCAGATAGCTTTCCCCTCACCTGAAAGAAGTGTCTAAGAGTGCGAACAAAACAGTGCTAACAATATAGAAAACCAAAGAGTTTTCTAGGTCTTAACATATGTCCCTTCAAACCGGTTTTCCTTTCACTTGGGAATTCTGAAGTCAAGTCATCAGTCTTGCCAGATTGGTCCACGCATGCAAACCAAGAAAATACAGTAATGAGATCAGTATGTTCCTACCATATTAAGGCAGCAAAGCTACATGAGTTTTCACTGTTTGGGTAGATACCTTGCGTCATAAGCTAGGATTATCTTGAAAAGATATTGCCCAAGATAACTGTACGATAAAGAATCACAGCAGAAAAGGGTTGAGTGGAATGAAACACTGTAGGATGGCAGTTAAAGGGAGCTCATAAGCCATCAGCCAAAGAGTACATTTTCAAAGAGATGTAGCAGGTTGCTAGCTATCCCCACAAATTTCCTCTTCTTCTTGCTGGACATATGGCTGCCAAGCTACAAATTCTATATCCCAGCCTCTTTCCACTAAAAGTAACCAAATGACTAAGTTACCATCAATGCAATGTTAGAAGCAATGGCTAAAACTCCAGCCCCGATATGACAAGATGGTGGAGAAGTAGCAGTCTGAGACTATTTAAGCTAGCAGGAGATAAGCTAGAAGCTGACCTAAAGATTGCAAACACCTGCAAATCCATCGGCAGATCAAAGAAAAGAAGAACAGCAATTCTGGAAACAGAAAAACAACGACTTTCTGAAAGGTAGGACTGGCGGAGAAGTGAATCCAAAGCGGCGGGAAGATAGACCCTGGGGGGAGGGGCCGGCTCCCGGCAAGCGGTGGAGCAATGGAGCACAAAATCGGGACTTTTAAAAGTCTGTTCTGCTGAGGGACATCGCTCCAGAGGCTAAACCATGGCGAAGCCCACGCGGGGTCAGTGTGGCCTCAGGTCCCGCAGGGTCATAGAAGGATCAGGGGTGTCTGAGTGTCGCAGAGCTTGCGGGTATTGGAATGGAAAACCGCTACAGAGACAGAGCTGACAGTAAGCTCACAGCTTGGGGTTACCTTGAACCAGCCGCAGGCTCGGTGAGCTCGGAGCGCGGCCGGAGATCAGGCAGACGGGAGTAACTGGGCGCTGTTCTCTGAGGGTGCACTGAGCAGTGGGGCCCTGGGCACTCGGCTCCTCCGGGTCGGAGACCAGGAGGCCGACATGTGTATTCCCATCCTCCGGAAAACGCTCAGGGAACAAAAGCTTCTGAAAGCAAACCCGAGCAGATTACTCTGCCCGGACCCCGGTAAGGGCGGTGCAATTCCCCCTGGGGCAAAGACACTTGAGAATCACTACAACAGGCCCCTCCCCCAGAGGATCAACAAGAAATCCAGCCAAGACCAAGTTCACCTACAAGAAGTGTGGTTTAAATACCAAGGAGAACAGCAGAATTCCAGAGGAGGAGAAAGCAAAGCACAGAACTCATGGCTTTCTCTTTGTGATTTTTTTAGTCTTGCAGTTAATTTAATTTTTTTCTTTTTCATTTTTTTTCTCTTCTTCTGCTAAATTTTTTTTAACTTTTACCTTTTTCTTTTTTAATGTTTTTTAACTACTTTATCTAATATATATATTTGTTATTTTTTACATTTTTCTTTATTCACTTTCTTTTTTAAAATTCTTCTCCTTTCTTCTTTTTTTTCCTTTTTTTTATTCTTTCTTTTTTAACCTCTTTTTATCCCCTTTCTCCCCCGTCACGATTAGGGATCTCTTCTGATCTAGTTAAAGCATATTTTCCTGGGGTTGTTGCCACCCTTTTAGTATTTTACTTGCTCCTTCATATACTCTTATCTGGACAAAATGACAAGGCGGAAAAATTCACCACAAAAAAAAAAAAAAAAACAAGAGGCAGTACTGAAGGCTAGGGACCTAATCAATACAGACATTGGTAATATGTCAGATCTAGAGTTCAGAATGACAATTTTCAAGGTTCTAGCCGGGCTCAAAAAAGGCATGGAAGATAGTAGAGAAACCCTCTTGGGAGATATAAAAGCCCTTTCTGGAGAAATAAAAGAACTAAAATCTAACCAAGTTGAAATCAAAAAAGCTATTAATGAGGTGCAATCAAAAATGGAGGCTCTCACTGCTAGGATAAATGAGGCAGAAGAAAGAATTAGCTATATAGAAGACCAAATGGCAGAGAATAAAGAAGCTGAGCAAAAGAGGGACAAACAGCTACTGGACCACGAGGGGAGAATTCGAGAGATAAGTGACACCATAAGACGAAACAACATTAGAATAATTGGGATTCCAGAAGAAGAAAGAGAGAGGGGAAAAGAAGGTATACTGGAGAGAATTATTGGGGAGAATTTCCCCAATATGGCAAAGGGAACAAGCATCAAAATTCAGGAGGTTCAGAGAACGCCCCTCAAAATCAATAAGAAAAGGCCCATACCCCGTCACGTAATAGTAAAATTGACAAGTCTCAGTGACAAAGAGAAAATCCAGAAAGCAGCCCAGGATAAGAAGTCTGTAAGATACAAGGGTAAGAATATTAGACTGGCAGCTGACTTATCCACAGAGACCTGGCAGGCCAGAAAGAGCTGGCATGATATTTTCAGAGCACTAAACGAGAAAAACATGTAACCAAGAATACTATATCCAGCTAGGCTATCATTGAAAATAGAAGGAGGGATTAAAAGCTTCAAGGACAAACAAAAACAGAAAGAATTTGCAAACAACAAACCAGCTCTACAGGAAATACTGAAAGGGGTCCTCTAAGCAAAGAGAGAGCCTACAAGTGGTAGATCAGTAAGGAACAGAGACAATATACAGTAACAGTCACCTTACAGGCAATACAATGGCAATAAATTCATATCTCTCAATAGTTACCCTGAATGTTAATGGGCTAAATGCCCCAATCAAAAGACACAGGGTATCAGAATGGATTAAAAAAAACAAAACCCATCTATATGTTGCCTCCAAGAAACTCATTTTAAGCCCGAAGACACCTCCAGATAAAGTGAGGGGGTGGAAAAGAATTTAACATGCTAATGGACATCAGAAGAAAGCAGTAGTGGCAATCCTTATATCAGATCAATTAGATTTTAAGCCAAAAACTATAATAAGAGATGAGGAAGGACACTATCATACTCAAAGGGTCTGTCCAAGAAGAAGATTTAACAATTTTAAATATCTATGCCCCCAACATGGGAGCAGCCAACTATATAAACCAATTAATAACAAAATCAAAGAAACACATCAATAATAATACAATAATAGTAGAGGACTTTAACACTCCCCCCACTGAAATGGACAGATCATCCAAGCAAAAGATCAACAAGGAAATAAAGGCCTTCAACAACACACTGGACCAGATGGACATCACAGATATATTCAGAACATTTCATCCCAAAGCAACAGAATACACATTCTTCTCTAGTGCACATGGAACATTCTCCAGAATAGATCACATCCTCGGTCCTAAATCAGGACTCAACCGGTACCAAAGATTGGGATCATTCCCTGCATATTTTCAGACACAATGCTCTGAAGCTAGAACTCAACCACAAGAGGAAGTTTGGAAAGAACCCAAATACATGGAGACTAAACAGCATCCTTCTAAAGACTGAATGGGTCATCCAGGAAATTAAAGAAGAATTAAAAAAAATCATGGAAACAAATGATAATGAAAATACAACGGTTCAAAATCTGTGGTACACAACAAAGGCAGTCCTGAGAGGAAAATATATAGCGGTACAAGCCTTTCTCAAGAAACAAGGTCTCAGGTACACAACCTAACCCTACACCTAAAGGAGCTGGAGAAAGAACAAGAAAGAAACCCTAAGCCCAGCAGGAGAAGAGAAATCATAAATATCAGAACAGAAATCAATGAAATAGAAACCAAAAAAACAATAGAGCAAATCAACGAAACTAGGAGCTGGTTCTTTGAAAGAATTAATAAAATTGATAAACCCCTGGCCTGACTTATCAAAAAGAAAAGAGAAAGAACCCAAATAAATAAAATCATGAATGAAAGAGGAGAGATCACAACCAAAACCAAAGAAATACAAACTATTATAAGAACATACTATGAGAAACTCTACACCAACAAATTTGACAATCTGGAAGAAATGGATGCATTCCTAGAAACATATAAACTACCACAACTAAACCAGGAAGAAATAGAAAGCCTGAACAGACCCATAACCAGTAAGGAGATTGAAACAGTCATTAAAAATCTGCAATCAAACAAAAGCCCAGGGCCAGACGGCTTCCCGGGGGAATTCTACCAAACATTTAAAGAAGAACTAATTCCTATTCTCCTGAAACTTTTCCAAAAAATAGAAATGGAAGGAAAACTTCCAAACTCATTTTATGAGGCCAGCATCACCTTGATCACAAAACCAGACAAGGGTCCCATCAAAAAGGAGATCTATAGACCAATATCCTTGATGAACACAGATGCGAAAATTCTCACCAAAATACTAGCCTATAGGATTCAACAGTACATTAAAAGGATTATTCACCACGACCAAGTGGGATTTATTCCAGGGCTGCAAGGTTGGTTCAACATCCGCAAATCAGTCAATGTGATACAACACATCAATAAAAGAAAGAACAAGAACCACATGATACCCTCAGTAGATGCTGAAAAAGCATTTGACAAAGTACAGCATCCCTTCCAGATCAAAACTCTTCAAACTATAGGGATAGAGGGCACATACCTCAATATCATCAAAGCCATCTATGAAAAACCCACCGCAAATATCATTCTCAATGGAGAAAACTGAAAGCTTTTTCGCTAAGGTCAGGAACACGGCAGGGATGTCCATTATCACCACTGCTATTCAACATAGTACTAGAAGTCCTAGACTCAGCAATCAGAAAACAAAAGGAAATTAAAGGCATCCAAATCAGCAAAGAAGAAGTCAAATTATCACTCTTCGCAGATGATATGATACTATATGTGGAAAACCCAAAAGACTCCACTCCAAAACTGCTAGAACTTATACAGGAATTCAGTAAAGTGTCAGGATATAAAATCAATGCACAGAAATCAGTTGCATTTCTCTACACCAACAACAGGACAGAAGAAAGAGAAATTAAGAGTCAATCCCATTTATAATTGCACCCCAAACCATAAGATACCTAGGAATAAACCTAACCAAAGAGGCACAGAATCTATACTCAGAAAACTCTAAAGTACTCATGAAAGAAATTGAGGAAGACACAAAGAAATGGAAAAATGTTCCATGCTCCTGGATTGGAAGAATAAATATTGTGAAAATGTCTATGCTACCTAAAGCAATCTACACATTTAATGCAATTCCTATCAAAGTACCACCCACCTTTTTCTAAGAAATGGAACAAATAATTCTAAAATTTATATGGAACCAGTAAAGACCTCGAATAGCCAAAGGGATATTGAAAAAGAAAGCCAAAGTTGGTGGCATCACAATTCTGGACTTCAAGCTCTATTACAAAGCTGTCATCATCAAGACAGCATGGTACTGGTACAAAAACAGACACATAGATAAATGGAACAGAATAGAGAGCCCAGAAATAGACACTCAACTCTATGGTCAACTAATCTTCGACAAAGCAGGAAAGAATGTCTAATGGAAAAAAGACAGCCTCTTCAATAAATGGTGCTGGAAAAATTGGACAGCCACATGCAGAAAAATGAAATTGGACTATTTCCTTACACCACACACAAAAATAGACTCAAAATGGATGAAGGACCTCAATGTGAGAAAGGAATCCATCAAAATCCTTGAGGAAAACACAGGCAGCAACCTCTTCGACCTCATCCGCAGCAACATATTCCTAGGAACATTGCCAAAGGCAATGGAAGCAAGGGCAAAAATGAACTATTGGGATTTCATCAAGATCAAAAGCTTTTGCACAGCAAAGGAAAGAGTTAACAAAATCAAAAGACAACTGACAGAATAGGAGAAGATATTTGCAAATGACATATCAGATAAAGGACTAGTTTCCAAAATCTATAAAGAACTTAGCAAACTCAACACCCAAAGAAATAATCCAATCAAGAAATGGGCAGAGGATATGAACAGACATTTCTGCAAAGAAGACATCCAGATGGCCAACAGACACATGAAAAAGTGCTCCATATCGCTCGGCATCAGGGAAATACAAATCAAAACCACAATGAGATATCACCTCACACCAGTCAGAATGGCTAAAATCAACAAGTCAGGAAATGACAGATGCTGGCGAGGATGCGGAGAAAGGGGAACCCTCCTACTCTGCTGGTGGGAATGCAAGCTGGTGCAGCCACTCTGGAAAACAGCATGGAGGTTCCTCAAAATGTTGAAAATAGAACTGCCCTATGACCCAGCAATTGCACTATTGGGTATTTACCCTAAAGATACAAACGTAGTGATCCAAAGGGGCATGTGCACCTGAATGTTTATAGCAGCAATGTCCACAATAGCCAAACTATGGAAAGAACCTAGATGTCCATCAACAGATGAATGGATCAAGAAGATGTGGTATATATACACAATGGAATACTATGTAGCCATCAATAGAAATGAAATCTTGCCATTTGCGACAACATGGATGGAACTAGAGCGTATCATGCTTAGCGAAATAAGTCAAGCAGAGAAAGACAACTATCATATGATCTCCCTGATATGAGGAAGTGGTGATGCAACATGGGGGCTTAAGTGGGTAGAAGAAGAATCAATGAAACAAGATGGAATTGGGAGGGAGACAAACCGTAAGTGACTCAATCTCACAAAACAAACTGAGGGTTGCTGGGGGGAGGGAGGTTGGGAGAAGGGGGGTTGGGTTATGGACATTGGGGAGGGTATGTGCTTTGGTGAGTGCTGTGAAGTGTGTAAACCTGGTGATTCACAGACCTGTACCCCTGGGGATAAAAATATATGTTTATAAAAAAATTTAAAAAGCAAAAAAAAAAACAAAAAAACCTCCAGCCCCACTCACTAAAATGAAATTCTTCACCCTGCATTCACCTCTCTCTTCTTTTCTCTATCTAAAAGACGTTCATGACAGCTTTTTGATCATGCAGACCAGAATAACATGCTGGGTGATGGTGGAACATAAGGTGGGAGAGATTCAGGTCCCTTACAGGGAAGAGCTGGACTGTAGTGAGAATAATTTCTCTTTTATTTATGTCAGTGTTTCTCAACTTTTTTTTTCATTATTACCCCTCTAAGAAGAAAGAGTAAAACTGTTTAACTAATTAAATTTTTAATTTAATTTAATTTCTAACTAACAAGAGAAACTAAATACGAAGAAATAAGATTTTATTGAGCTTTGGAAGGCCACAAACCATTTTAATAACTTAAACCAGTTTTTTTTCATTTGCCCTTCTCTCAAGAACCAATTTTCACTACTATTGAGAATGCATTTTTTAAGCTATTATATGTTTGGTCTCTTGTTAGAAAAGCTTAGCCTTTGCCCTCACTAATACATTGAGGGAACTAAGTAGGGTAGAAGTGCTTTCTGGGTCCTCCCATGAACCCAGTATTTCTAGTTCATGACAGAAATCTTGCCATAATATAGGTCATTATAGAATCAAGGTAGAACTATAATTAACAGATAAAACACCAAGTAAGTAAAATGTGGTAAAACTGTGGACTGAAGTTTTGTGTCCCCCCCAAAATACATTGAAGCCCTAACCCCTCATGCTACTGTCTTTGGAGATAGGCCTATAAGGGGGTAATAAAGATTAAATGAGGCATAAGGTTGAGGCTCTAATACAATAGGGTTGCTGTCCTTAAAAGAAGCGCAAGAGAGAACTCCCTCTCCACCATGTGAAGTCACAGCAAGAAGACAGCCATCTGCAAGCCACTAAAGCGTTCTCACCGAGGCACTGAACCAAGCCAGTACCTTGATCTTGGACTTCCTAGCTTCTAGAACCGTAAGAAAATGAATTTCTTTTGTTGAAGTCACTCAGTCTGTGATATTTCATTATGGCTGCAGAGTCGTCTAATACGATGGGCTTGACCACATTTTCTCTCCTTTTTCCCTTTCCCGCAGCCCCACTTGGAGGACGTAGGAGAAAGGGGCAGGGAGGAAGGGAAGAGAAACCAGGAGTTTATCAAAACATACTAGGCCTTACTTTTCATATGTGAGGAAAAGAGTAGAGAAGCTTTCCACTGGGTAGAAAACAAAACTTTGATTTAGATTAGACCAGACATTTAAAAACTTAAAAAGGGGGCATCTGGGTGGCTTAGACGGTTAAGTGTCTCCCTTCGGCATCATCATCCTAGGGTCCTGCTACTCCCTCTGCTATGCTCTCTTGCTCTCTCAAATAAATAAATAAAATCTTTAAAAGATAAATAAAAACTTAAAAAAGAATGAAAAGCTGTGGGTTTCATATAATATTCACCTCAAGATGACAATGGGGTATCTACAAAGACAGTAGGAACAAAAAATAACCCAGTTTCTTAACTGTACTCTGCCGAGTTCAGTACATCCAATAAACTTAATTATCTAATATCCAAGAAGCAAAGCATGTAGACTGCAAATATTTAAGACCAAAGCACTTTCTCCCATTAATTTTTCACAATCATCAAACCCAGCTAATCTAATCATGATTAGCTTATTTTTTTAATTAAAGATTTTTATTTATTTATTTGACAGAGATCACAAGTAGGCAGAGAGGCAGGCAGAGAGAGAGGAAGGGAAGCAGGCTCCCTGCTGAGCAGAGAACCCAATGCGGGGCTCAATCCCAGGACCCTAAGATCATGACCTGAGTCAAAGGCAGAGGCTTAACCCACTGAGCCACCCAGGCGCCCCATGATTAGCTTATTTTAAGTACAACTCTGACTCCCTTTCATAGATGCCTACTAGGATTGTAAAGTCTGTTCATGAAGCAAATGACTTAATAGACTAATTACCGCTTTGCAACTACTAAAAGAATCTAGAATCCTTTACTACAGGGGTTTCATTCTCCTGACCAGAGATTTTTGTCACTAACTAAAATAATGAGATTTCCCATGAATAACAGAGAATGGATAGCATCTCCTCTTTATCTAGTGAACTCCAAACACCTAAAATGATAACAGAATTATGGTCAGCATCCTTTAGAGTAATACATTTTCAAATGTATGTATTTAAAATATTGGTAAGGTTGTTTGCTTAATTTTTATTTTTACGGAGCTTTTTTATTTTTATAAGTCTTTGACACAAAAACTGTTGTGAGAGGCAAGAGGAAATGCAGAGGAAAGTAGATTACTTTGTTAAATATATTTTTGAAGAACTTTATTTTTAATTATATAGTGATTTCTTACAAACTGCCATTAGTCACAGAATTGGACATGTTTTCTTTCACTTATTTATTTCCCACTAAATTGAGTATTCTTTTTTTTTTTTTTAAGATTTTCATTTATTTGTCAGAGACAGAGAGAGAGTGAGCGAGCACAGGCAGACAGAGAGGCAGGCAGAGGCAGAGGGAGAAGCAGGCTCCCTGCCGAGCAAGGAGCCCGATGTGGGACTCGATCCCAGGATCCTGGGATCATGACCCGAGCTGAAGGCAGCCGCTTAACCAACTGAACCACCCAAGCATCCCTAAATTGAGTATTCTTATTCTACCTCTGGAAGGTACAGGTGATAAGGAGTAAGTAGAATGAAATATTTAAAGGAAGTTCTCTGCTTCGTTTTCTTTAGGCCCCACTGAAGTTCTTACAAACCGGAAGGCCTCCCTGAATAGGAAGTATCTCCAGTTTTAAATGAAAGCAATGGAGAACAAGGAAGGACAGTTGTTGTTGTTTTTAATAAATTTCTTATCCACACACACACAACAGCCAATTCAAAAATATCATCAATGAATACACTTAGATCCCAAAAGCTCACAAGCCCAGAAAGATAATGAACAACAAGAACCATGATGATGATCCATCCACTTCCAATTTACATTATTTTCATTCTTCATATCAAAACCACCCATACTCCGAATGTTGCTCTCTCCATCCCAAGATGAGATGCGAATCCTCCCACCTTCTCTATTTCCTGTCCCGTGTTAGGAAATCCTGATGCCCATTTCCATAAGTGGCTCCTAAAGCTGCTCTCCATATTTTCCCTGTTTGTGGTTTCCCTCGTGCTGTCCTCAAGTACTCCTCTGTCAGAGGCTGGGATGAGGGAGTGGGGGCCCCCGAGGCCAATAGCCTAAAGAAGGCTGTAGCTTGTGGCCTCCCCTTAGGCAGGAACCCAGTCTTCTTCCACCATCTGCCCCACAGCCACAAACCAGCAAATAGTAAGTGGAGTTGTTTAAATTTGTTTTTGCATTCATTGAGTCACCAGATAAAGATAAGGAAAAGAATTTATCTTTTCCCAGTACCAGACCTGGATCACAGCATGGATCCTAGATGTTCATCCTGATCAAGCAGTCAGACCTCCGGTGAGGAGGTTAATATTCAACCCTTTTCTTCCCTCCCTCCCCACACCTCCCATCTGGCTCACTGCTCCTCCGTTTAGCCATTTGGTTGACCTCAAGGGCTGCTGAGAAAGGTGGGGCCTGAGCTATCCCAAACCACCAAACTACTCCTTGCTCAATAATCTCTCTGCATGGCTAGATGCCACCAAGAAGCTCTCTTGGGTCACTAGATAGACCTGCCATTTTCAAACTAACAGCTTTCCTGAAATCTCTCATTTAGATGAATGAAGTAATTTATAAGCAAGACAGGAAAGACAGAAAGAGAGATGGGATAAAGAGTGCAACTTCAGCCCTTTCTGTGAGGGCCAGTCCCTGTACGAACAGCCAGCCAGCCTGGTCAAGCGCTCCACTACATTTATTCAGATAAGCTGTTATCCTGTACTGGAAACTACTGGAAGTTTTTTTGGCCCATCGCCATTCATTACGAGGAAGAAAAATCACCTTCTTATTTGAAGCTCTTTTCTTCATCACGGCCCATTGGCCATGACTGATGTTGCCTTAAATAAAGCAGTTAAAACTGCTTAACCTCAGAAAGCCTCCTACACAGAAGTGCTAGCTATAGTTAAGATAAAATCCAGAGGAGGCAGAACTGTGACCGGGCAATAAGTACTTCCTTCAAACTTCCCTTTACCACCTTTCTAAAATCTAAAGATATAAGATCCTACCACCAAGATGTAGTTTTAATAACTCTCATTACAAAAACATACAGGAAATAAGAACAGTATTCTCACCTATGCTACATATTACAGTTGACGTCAACCCATCTCTTACAATAGACCATACCAAAGAGGGAGCATATGGAACTTATTCCCTTTATAAATAATAGGTATATTCCTTTAGATTTCACTTGTTAGATCTCTCACTGAAATATCTTTTTAAAAATCCAATGCTATCATTTTACATTTCAATTCCTTTTTCAATACTGTAATTATTCTTTAAATAATTAGAATATGGTTCACTACCTCTCTCAGCAGCTATATCCCTTTAACAGTCTTTTTTTTTTCTACAAAGCATTCTGTTTTTTATCTTAGAATAGTTTCCATTACAACAGAGTTGCTATTTCTCTCAACATTCCTGAACCTCATGTAAAGAAGGAACCAATGAAAGGAGGAATGCTCACAGCACTTTATTAACATTTAGCAAGTTAGGCATCATTTATAAGATGGTCACCTGGCATTTTCTATTAGTTCAGTTACCACAATTGCAAGGGTTAGGGCACAGTGACACATTTAAAAAAAAAAAAAAAAAACTTTTAAAATTTTAAGGGGAATTTACTTAAAAATTAGGCCAATATGCATGAAGTAAACAATTTTAAAAACCCATAAATAGACAGCTAGCTAATAGTTATTACATTCAATAATTTAGCTTGATATGCATGACGGTTTTGACCTCCAAAATAATTTAGCGCCTTGAGCTGAGATTAAATGCAGAACATTAATTTTTCCCTCTGGTTGTCAAGCCAACCAAGAGACCCGTCAAATCCATTTAAATAAGGTCTGCATCATGTAATAATATTAAAGGGAATAAAATATTAATATGGGCCTGTGGTAGAACACTGGCCAAAACAACTGCAGTGAGGTGCCTTCAATTTATCTTCAATTTATTACCCTGACAATCTGTCTTTGTACTGAAACCAGGACTTAAAGCACCATCTGAGAATTATTTTTCATGTTAGAAGATGGGCCCATTTACAGGTCCTCCAAATGCTGAGCATTTTCCTGTCTCCAAGAGAAGAAACTCATGAGTTCCATTTCAGTCGTATTAATTTGAAGATATAACCAAGTAGAGATGCTAGGGGTCAGTTGTAATGAAAATGAGATTTTAAAAGAAAAAGGAGGACACTAACTCATTAAGGGAGGCTTGATGAACTTTCCCCAATAATAAAAGTAGATCTAAATCAATGTATTATTTACATGCCACGTACATGAAGCCTAATCAGTGCTGCTTCTATCAAACATTCTGATTTTTATCTCTGAAGATGTTTTCTGGATCATTTTCCAATAAGTTTGCTTTCTGAAGAGTGGCAGTTAAGTACATTTTCTTAAATACTCTATTCCCATTCTGAAGATGATCTCCCTGTCATGTCCACACTTACTCCAGTTAAAGATTTTGGATTCCAGGGTATGGAGGTTATAGATAGAGACAAACTGTGTGAGAAATCCATATACATGCTTTATTTTATTCTTGATGTGAATACTCGCTAGCCATTCATCTTACGAAACAAGAAATTTGTAAAAAATTTTCTTAAGACTGTTTCAAAACTTATTTTAAACTCACAAAATATATTCTTTACTATTAATCATGTTATCCCCCCCACCAGTTAGATCACAAACAAATCAGAAACCAGAGGCGGCATTCTTGCTTCTCCATCACCCATCCCACAGAGCCATGCATCCTTCTGTAAGCTGAGCTTCCACTGACTTCAAAGAGTCTTCTGTGAGAGGGAACCAGGCATAAGACATGGGGAGGAACAGAAATCTGGCCACAGGAAAAGAACCTTTTAAAATTCTAATCAAAGCTTTAGATTCTCCAAACAAGGCAATTGCTCAGTAACAATCAGATCAGACAAAGTCATAAACATTGGAACTGAAGTATAAAGGAAACAGCACAGCTGTGACACAAAATCTCACAGCCATTACAGGGACAGATTCAGACAAATGCAGATCTCTCAGGCTAACCGGCCTCACTTGATAAAATGCTATGAACACCATTCTGATGTCTCAAAGGGCAGCTGTAATCTTTTAGGGCGTGGAAAGCCACTTGTATTCAAAATATCAAATATTTACTTCTGAACTTATTACTTCTACTCATGTTTTTCTTTCTCTGAGATAAGCTTACTACTTTCATTTGTGTTTTTCTTTCCATGAAATAAGCTCCCTGAATTAACTGATTTGAGGAACACCTACAACGTAGCAGTGGGTATGCTAATTACACATGCTCTGAAGGAGACCGAATTTTTACTTCACATTCACCTCTGCTATGTACCCGAGCCCCAGGAGGTGTCATTATTGTACTGTTTCTTTGGCCCCTTGCCTCATAAGCTACATGATAACAGGGACAATCACCTCTGTGAGGTGTTACTCTTCTTTATCAAAGCCCCATGAGAGAGGTCACAATCCAAGAGAAAAGATAAAGAAATATATATGAAGTTCAAATTATTTGCCCTGCCCAGAAAATCATAAAACAAGGCAAAAAGTAGCTCAGTCTCCAAAGCGTCATCAATTCATCTCTTGGAGCAAAGACAGCCACAAACTGGTTTATATGTGACTGTGTTTCTGGGGTGGCGTCCTGTAGAATTACCAAGGAAAGTGTAAACTCCTTCTGGTACAGCTTCCCTTAGAAACTTTCAGGCAGTGCTCTTGGAGAAATAATTCAGGAAGTCCTTTCTAGGTCCCACCGGAAATTATATTTGAAATATCTGATTATTTGGGGGTGTTTCCTGTGAGACTTTCCCATTAGTGAAATATTAAGAACATAACACTGCTCTTTGCACTGTAAAAATACATGTGTGGCTTATATAACCCAAAGTGGTAGAAGAAGTGGGGTTGCCAGATAAAATACAGAATACCCTGTTAAATTTGAATTTCAAATAAACAATGACATGTTTTTTAGTATATCATATTATTTTTTTTAAGATTTATTTATTTATTGGACAGACAGAGATCACAAGTAGGCAGAGAGGCAGGCAGAGAGAGGGAGAAGCAGGCTCCCTGCTGAGCAGAGAGCCTGATGTGGGGCTCAATCCCAGGACCATGAGATCAGACCTGAGCCGAAGGCAGAGGCTTTAACCCACTGAGCCACCCAGGTGCCCCTTAGTATATCATATTATTAAATACCTCATAGGACATTCTCTTTTTTTAAAGATTTTATTTATTTATTTGATGGAGAGAGACACAGCGAGAGTGGGAACACAAGCAGGGAGAGTAGGAGAGAGAGAAGGAGGCTTCGCACTGAGCAGGGAGCCAGATGTGGTGCTCAATCCCAGGACCCTGAGAGCATGACCTGAGCAGATGGCAGACACTCAATTACTGAATGACCTAGGCACCTTTTATAGTATGTTTTATACTAAAAACTGTTTAATAGCTAAAATTCAAAGTTAACTAGGCACTTGTATTTTAATTTGCTTAATCTAACAATCTATGAAGGGACAGGGATGGGGAAGGGGAAAATGGCAAAAAGCTGCAGGCTTACTGTAGCTGAACAGGAATAATACCATTTATGAGATACCTATCTGTGCCAAGAACTAAGCTTACCCTTACAGAAGAAATATGTGTGTAGTATGTATGGAAAAATGTGTTTAATCAAGACTTACTAAACATCCAAATAAGTTATTTTATAAAGAATAAAGCGGTAGTATGGGTGAACTATATGTGATTTTATTCAATAATTAAGATGTCATTTATTGGGACTCCTGGGTGGGTCAGTGGATTAAAGCCTCTGCCTTCGGCTCAGGTCATGGTCTCAGGGTCCTGGGATCAAGCCCCACATCGGACACTGCTCGGAGGGGAGCCTATTTCCTCCTCTCTCTGGCTGCCTCTATGCCTACTTGTGATCTCTGTCACATAAATAAATCTCTTTATTTGATCTCTGTCAAGTAAATAAATAAAATCTGAAAAAAAAAGATGTCATTTATCTAACAGTAGTATGTGTAACAGATATATTCTTCCTTAATCATTAAAAATTCCTTCTCAGCAATATATCAATAAATACTTTTCACCAGGTAGCTAGAGTCACTTTAAAAAGGATGTCTATTCATACATAAACAGATGACTATAGATAGATAGATAGATAGATAGATAGATAATAGATAGCTAATAGATAGATGATGAATAGTTGATAGTTTTTTAGAAGTGCATGTGAGAAATAGGTAACAGTGGAGAAGCTGATGTGAGAATATGGAGAATTGGGGGACAGGGCATGAGCCTAAATGGGTGGGGAAAGAGCCTGGCATGGGAAGAATCAGGACAGCTTCATGAACACATGACATGGAAAATCACACAGAATCCCAAGCATAGAAGTTCCTGCACCTGGTTTAATGCTCTGCTGTCATTGTCTTAAAATTCTTAATAATTTTGAATAAGGGTCCCCATATTTTCATTTTGCTCTGGCCTCCATAAATTATGTAGCTTGTCCTGGGAGGGAGTTTCTATGTTCTCTAGAAAATATAGCCTGGGGCCAAAGCATACACACTACCACTTCTTTGAGGAATATACTCCAGAGTCTCAAGAGTGAGTGAAAAGAGGGAATGATAAAGGGAAAAAGGAAGATAGCATAGGTGAAGTACTACAGAGCTGGCCTCTATTAAGCAGCAAGCAGAGCTGATGTCTTAGTTTCCCAGCATGTCTTCTGAGAGGCCACATAAGTACAACATCTTACATATACAGGTGTATTGGTGATTGGAAGAATAAAGAATTTATCCTCTTCTCCATCTCCCATTAGTCAAAATCCATATAATGAGCGGTAAACTCTTTCCACCTACTAGTTGAGTCAGGAGTTTGTCCAAGCAGGAGCCTGGGAAGACAGAACCAATGTAGCAGGGCATAGCTACAGTGGCCCTCTCAGAAGTCAGCAAGCATGGAGGGCTCCTCCTCTAGAGCAGCACCCAACAACAGTACCAGTGTTACTAGGGCAACCCAGCTAGAAAGCCAGGCCAGGACACAATCTAGAAGGGGCAGAAACTGAGTCCATATAAACCTGCCTGTCTGTCAGATGTAGAATGAAAACACTAGGATATTCATACAATGGATCAGTAGAAAGCAATGAAAATGAGTACTATGTTGCTCAACAACAACATGGGTATAGCTCATAAATGCAATGTTGAATAAAAGAAGCCTCACAAAAATTAATACCTTCTGCATGACCCTATTCATAAAGTTCAAAGAACAGGTAAAATTCAAGTATAATTTTAAGAGTACATGGGGCAGCCGTCCTACTGACAATTCGAGTTAATACCCTTTTCTGTAAGTTAGTAACCAAACCACCTTTGTTTGACACATTAATAAATTTCTTGACTGTTCTTAAAGCAGTAGGGATGCCTATATTTTCCTTGAGTTTTTGTGACTGACTTTGGCTATATACCTTTTGGGGATTTTCTTTGTTTTTTATGTTTATTTTGCATACCGAGGGTATTTGGGGGTGGGGTTGTTTTTTGAGATGTGTAATTCTTTTATGGAATTTTTAAAAAGAATTTTCATATTGTTTTTCTAACATGGCTTCATTAAACGTTTAAGTATTTTAAAAATATGTACTATTTGGACCAGATGTTGTGAATAATAGTAGAGATAAAGCTATTTTATTCTGTATTTTTAAAACTGTTCCGTATGAATAAAAGCTCTCCTGGATGCAAAAAAAGAAAAAAAAAAGAAAAGAAAAAAAGAAAGAAAGAAAGAAAGAAAGAAAAGCTACCAAGTAACTATCATTGAAGTTTGATACTGACTCATTTGAGAAGGGAAATGACATAGATTTTGAGAGAGTACTGGGGCCACTTCTGGATCTAGTAATGTTTTTCTTGTGGTGTCCCAGGGCCAAAGTGAAGAAGGCAAAATAGAGGAAGGGTCAACTGTTTTAAACACTGCTGACAAGTAAAGTAAGGTATACCTGATTTATAACCATTAGATTTGACACAATGGAGGTCCATGGTTATCCTGGATTATATGGAATGAAGTCAAGAGAAAATGGGAAAGAAAGAGAAGACAGCTAGTACTGAAAACCTTCTAAGAGGTTTAGCTGTAAAGAAAAGGGTAAATGTGGGGCTAGAATGGAGAGATTAAAGGCTTTCTTTAGGGAGTTTTTGAAGGTCTGATGTGAGAAGTAGGAGTCTCCCTGTATTCTCATGGGCATTACCCAATGGGGGAAACTGATGAAACAGAACAAAGGGAGGAATTGCTGGGATACGGTCTTTGAGAGAGCTAGAGATGACAGGATCTGGTACAGAAGCAAAGGGATAGGAACGTAGTTGAAAAAGGGAAAAAGGAACAGAAGTGTCCAGATGCAAGTAAGTAGGTAGTTGTGGTCATGGAATATGGTAGAAGTTCTTTCCTGACTACAAAAATAAAAGTTGATGATGGTAAAGAGAATGGGAAGAAAGGTGTTTGGAAAATAGAGAATGCATGAAACAATCATTTCGGAGAGAGAACAAGAATTAAAGTGCAGAGAAAAACTGTATGATTGCTAAGAGCATTAAGGATCCACTTAAAATTAGTGATCATAAATGTAAATTAAACACAGAGAGCATGGCTGTGTATAATATTTCTCCAGCAATTAGCAGATGCAAGCAAAAGTAGGTAGAAAGTTAAAAAAAAAAAAAAGGAAAAATAGATGAAATAGATTACCTCTGAAAAAGTAGAAAATTGTACATTAGAGACTCCAATCCAGACCATTCCCAGTTTAGGCATGGAATATGGGATTCAATAGTAGTTATTAAATATGAAATCACCTCCTAAGTGGATATAAACACACACCTTGACACTGATAATTTTTATGTTTTATGTCAAATATAATTTAATGGTATTCAAACATTAATGCAAAATAGTTCCTGTTAGGAACTAAGAGCTCTAGAAAAAATTTCTGGGATCTAAGAGTACACCATATCAGTTCTTTCACTGATTAAATCAAAGATTTTCAACATCTAAGGAAAGGACTTCTTTCCCATCTGTGAAACAGAAAAATAGGAAATTTGTTCTTATTTAGATAATAAAGTGAGCGGATAAGAAAATAGTTAACAGTTTGTATTCCCTAGAATATCATTACAAGGACTATATTAGAAAAATATGCATTATTAAAAGCACATGTTTGGTTATGGTATATATTTTAACAAACATCAGTAGTTCCCACACTTAGTAAAGGTAAAAAATTTTTAGATGCTGTAAATCTTACCTTTTCTGCACAGAAAAATAATTTCTGGTTTATAAACAGATCTCATGTTATTTAACACATTTAAAAAAAAAAATAATGCAGTTGTTCCTGCTTGTACATGAAAAGTACCGCATCCAACATGAAGCGACGGTCCCTAGTCTTAAAAAGAAAATGGAATCTGGATCAAACTATGGTTTTTTTTTATTTGATTTTATTTTTTTCAGTTTTCCAAAATTCATTGTTTATGTACCAAACCCAGTGCTCCATGAAATATGTGCCCTCCATAATACCCACCACCAGGCTCACCCAAACACCCACCTTCCCCCCTCCAAAACCCTCAGTTGGTTTCTCAGAGTCCACAGTCTCTCATGGTTCATCTCCTCCTCTGATTTCCCCCAACTCGCTTCTCTTCTCTATCCCCCAATGTCCTCTGTGTTATTCCTTATGCTCCACAAGTAATGAAACCATATGATAATTGACTCTCTCTGCTTTACCTATTTCATTCAGCATAATCTCCTCCAGTCCCGTCCATGCTGATACAAAAGTTGGGTACTCATCCTTTTTGATGGAGGCATAATACTCCACTGTATATATAAACCTTATCTTCTTTATCCATTTGTCCGTTGAAGGGCATCCTGGTTCTTTTTATAGTTTGGTGACTGTGGCCAATGCTGCTATGAACATTGGGGTACAGATGGCCCTTCTTTTCACTACATCTGTATCTTTGGGGTAGATATCCAGTAGTGCAATTGCAGGGTCACAGGGTAGCTCTATTTTTAATTTCTTGAGGAATATCTACACTGTTTTCCAAAGTGGCTACACAAACTTGCATTCCCACCAACATCATAAGAGGGTTCCCCTTTCTCCATATCCTCTCCAGCAATTGTTGCTGTCTTGTTAATTTTGGCCATTCTAACTGGTGTGAGGTGGTATCTCAATATGGTTTTGATTTGAATCTCCCCGATAGCTAATGATGAACATTGTCTGTTAGCCATTTGTATGTCTCCTTTGGAGAAGTGTCTGTTCATTTCTTCTGCCCATTTTTTGATATAATTGTCTGTTTTTTGAGTGTTGAGTTTGAGGGGTTCTTTATGGATCTTGGATATCAGCCCTTTGTCTGTAGTTGCCTCTTTGTTTTGTTGACTGTTTCCTTTGCTGCACAGAAGATTTTGATCTTGATGAAGTCCCAAAAGCTCATTTTCACTTTTGTTTCCTTTGCCTTTGGAGACATGTCTTGAAAGAAGTTGCTGTGGCCGATGTCAAAGAGGTTACTGCCTATGTTCTCCTCTAGGATTTTGATAGATCAAATTATGTTCTTAAGTAAATTATAGGAAATGTTTCATTTCATTGATAATGTTTATACTTCATACAAAAATGTACAATGTTTCTTGGATTTACAATATGTTACTTTCAGAGAAACATAGTCTTTATCTTTTTGTTTTGGTATAGAAACATGGAGACAATGGTTTCTTTAAAATCTTTCATTTAAAATAATTATATTATTAAAAGAAAGAATATAAAACACGTCATTGTAGCAATCACATAATCCTGATTTAAGTATTGAGGATCTGTTTTTAAAAGCACACGTGGGGTTTGATAAGAATCACAAACTCCATTCCTTGTATTAGAGGTAAACTTTACAGTATCCAGTGTCAAACATTTTGCTCTTTTACTCTGGTAATCAAAAAAAAAAAAAAAATACTGTATGGTTTTGGTTGTATGCTGATGTGTGAATATGTCTATGGGGTCTTTAAAGAAAGACAAAACACAGCTACTGTCTGAAATACCATATAAATAACCATATACTTTCCCAAGTACTAAATGTATTTGCACTAGGAGTCACAGGGCTGGGTCATTTCACTGAGGAACAAAAGGTCATTATTCCAAAAGGGTGTTTATATGAAATGTAGGAAGACTAACACATGTACTCATTCCAAAAGAATAGGAATTTCCACTTTAAACTGGCTTATTTACCATAAACCCTGATAAAGGGAAGATAATTGGTACTAGAGCACTATTACATTTTTTAATTAAAATATGATAGATTTACATTGCCAATAAATAATTGCAAGATAGTTAAAAAGGAACTTTCACTGGATGAGTACGTTCCCCATGTTACTATTTCAATGAGTAATTCCCTACTTCAAATAGTTTTTGCCTTATAAAGTATAACACGAAATCACAGACCAGTCTTTGGGGTTATGACAATTTTAAGGAGAAAAGCAAAAGAAAACAGTCTCAAATTCACAGCAGCAAAGAAAGGAAGGGGAGGAGTTGCTTTGCTTTATACATGTTAGACAATAGAAACAGAGGGAAGAAAAGAAAACACATTTAGAATTTTTTTTTTAATTTCAAAAGTATATGCATAAACTGTATATTGCATTGCACCTGGGACATTTAGGACAAAGCCACATAATCAAATATATTAATATATCTACAGCAAAAGTTATAAATATTTACAATGTGTATGATTAAAAAAGAGCACAAATAGTATGTGTATGTGGTACAACAAGACTCCTAACAGATTCCCATTAAAACATTACTAAGGAAAGAAAATCCATTGAAAAAAATCCTATAAATGCTACTAATATCCTCCAATTTTGGAGAGAAACAAATTGAAGAGGTAAGTAGGCAACTATGGGGGAAAAAAAAAAACAAGGAAAGATTTTCAATATTGGAAGCCTCTAAACACTCCTGAGGATCTGAGAGAGACAATAATACCACCAGAGTTTATCACCTTCAGCTAGAGAACAAAAATTAATGGAAGTAGACCCCAGCAGGAGACATTTACAGAAGTTCAGAGAAAAAAACAAGCATGAGTTATCCAGAACAAGGATTGGTTACCTTCTTACCTTACCCTTGAACTCCTGGCTTCAAAACAACTGGATAGACAACCAGTCCTCAGAATGCAGGCACTTAAGCTAGCAAATAAATCAACTCTCCAAAAGAAGGGAAATATGGCAAAGCAAATTTAACCATTCTATGTAATGACAGAATTTTCAGAATTCTCAATTAACCATGAACTAGATGAAAATATGTGTTATAGAGACAGTGCAAAAAGACTACAGTTTAAAAAACAAAAATCAGGTGAGGAGTCAAGACGGCAAAGGACTAACAGGTTGAGATGACATCAGGTCACAGAAGATCAGTTAGATAGTTATCAAAACATTCTGAACACTTCTAAACCCAACAGGAGATTGAAGAGAAGAAGAGCAAGAATTCTAGAAACAGAAAACCAACCACTTTCTGAAAGATAGGATGTGTAGAGAAGTGAATTCAAAGCAACAGGAAGATAGACCGCAGGGGTAGGGGCTGGCTCCTGGCAAGCAGCAGAGCAATGGAGCACAAAATCAGAACTTTCAGAAGTCTGCTCCACTGAGGGACAGAGCTCCAGAGGCTAAGCAGGGATGGAGCCCTCATGGGGACAGCGTGGTCTCAGGTCCTGTGGGATCACAGAAGGAATGGAGGTGCTGGAGTGTAGCAGAGCTTGCAGGTATTAGAGCAGGCAAGCCAGGTACAGAGATGGAGCAGAGGAGTGAGCTCTCAGTTCAGGGTTACCTTAAACTGTGATCCATGGCACAGGCAGGCCACTACTCTTTGAGCAGGGACCCTACAAGTGGCAGATCTGGGTAGACTCACCTTCCTTCTCTGGAGGCAGGAATATACTGGGTGTGGAGACTCCAAAGAGATCTGTGTGCCAGAGAAACGCTCAGTCACAGGTGGGGTGAGCTTGGAGCGCAGCCTGAGACCAGGGAGATGGGAGCAACTGAGACTTTTCTCTGAGGGTACTCTCGGCTCCTCTGGGCCAGAGACAGGGAGACCGCCATTTTCATTCCCATCCTCCAGAACTCTAAGGAAAGCATTCAGGGAACAAAAGCTCCCAAAAGCGAATCCAAGCAGATTACTTGGCCTGGCCCCTGGCAAGGGCAGTGCAATTTTGCTTCCAGCAAAGACACTTAAGAATCATTACAACAGGCCACTCACCCAGAAGATCAGCAAGACTATCCAGCCAAAACCAAGCTCACTGAGCAAGGAGAATGGTGGAATTCCAGAGAATTCATGGCTTTCTCCCATGATTCTTTAGTCTTACAAAGTTAATTAAATTTTCTTAATTTCATTTTTCCCTTATTCTAGTTTTTTTTAACTTTTACTTTCCTCTTTTAACGTTTTTTAACTAGTATATCTTAACAATACCTTTCTTTTTAAAAAAATCTCTTTGAACCTTCATTATTATAATCATATTTTATCCTTCTTGTATCTAACTTAATTTTTTATATACATATAAGGTTTTTTTCTTCTAAAGAATTTTGGATATAATTTCTTCTAATAGATCAAAATATACCCTAAATCTAGCACAGGGCTTTGTTCTACTTTCAACCTGAGCAAAAACTCTCCACTCTCGTTTTTTTTTCTTTTCCCAACCAACTTATCTTATCAACTCCTTTTTTAGAATTTTTTAAAAATTTTCATCTTTACAGTCATATTCCATTCTTCATTGTGTTTTCCTATATGTTTGTTATATATATAACAAACAAATGGGAAACAAACATGTTTACCCATATGTTTCATATATATGCATAGATATATATGCATATATGCATATATAAACATCACTTGTTTACCCATATGTTTGCATATAGAGATATGCATATATATATAATACACACACACACACATATCACTCACCACACACACACACAGACACACACACACACATATCACTCACCACACACACACACACAAAAAGAACAAGAGGCAGTACCAACAGCCAGGGACCTAATCAATACAGACATTGGTAACATGTCAAATATAACATTCAGAATAACAATTCTCCAGGTGCTAGCTGGACTCAAAAAAGGCATGGGAGATATCAGAGAAACCCTGTCTGAAGAAATAAAACCCTTTCTGGAGAAATAACTAAAATGTAACCAGGCTGAAATCAAAAAAGCTATTAATGAGGTGCAATGAAAAATGGAGACTGTTACTGCTAAGACAAATAAGGCAGAAGAAAGAACTACTGACATAGAAGACCAAATGACAGAGAATAAAGAAGCTGAGCAAAAGAGAGACAAATAACTACTGAACAAAGAGGGGAGAATTCAAGAGATAAGTGATACCATAAGACAAAACAATATTAGAAAAATTGGGATTCCAGAAGAAGAAGGAAGAGAGGGGGACAAATTATAGCAAATTATAGTAGAGCAAATTATAGTAGAGAATTTGGAGCAATTTATAGTAAATTGGAGCAAATTATAGTAGAGAATTTCCCTACTATGGCAAAGGGAAGAAGCATCAAAATCCAGGAGGCACAGAAAACCCCCCTCAGAATAGGTCCACACCCCATCATCTAATAGTAAAACTTACAAGTCTTAGTGACAATGAGAAAATCCTGAAAGCAGTCTGGGACAAGAAGTCTGTAACATAAAATGGTAAAAATATGAGATTTGCCACAGACTTATCCACAAAGACCTGGCAGGCCAGAAAGAACTGGCATGATATATTCAGAGGACTAAATGAGGAAAAACATGCAGCCAAGAATACTATAACCAGGTAGGCTACCATTAAAAATAGAAGGAGAGATAAAAAGCTTCCAGGACAAACAAAAATTATAATTTGTAAACACCAAACCAGCAATACAGGAAATATTGAAAGGGGTCCTCTAAACAAAAAGAGAAACTAAAATTAGTAGACCAGAAAGGAACAGAGACAATATACAGTAACAGTTACCTCACAGGCAATACATTGGCACTAAATTCATCTCTCTCAATAGTTACCCTGAATGTAAATGGGCTAAATGCCCCAATCAAAAGACACAAGGTATCAGATTGGATAAAAAAAAAAAAAGGAACCCATCAATATGCTATCAATAAGAAATTCATTTTAGACCCAAAGACACTTCCAGATTTAAAGTGAGGGGGTAGAAAACAATTTTCCATGCTAATGGACATGAAAAGAATGCTGGGGTGGAAATCCTTATATCAGATAAATTATATTTTAAGCCAAAGACTATAATAAAACATGAGGAAGGACACTGTATCATACACAAAGGGTCTGTCCAAAAAAAAGACCTAACAATTGTAAATATCTATGCCCCTAACATCGGAGCAAACAACTATATAAACCAATTAATAACAAAATCAAAGAAACACATCAACAATAATACAATAATAGTAGGGGACTTTAACACTCCCCTCACTGAAATGGACAGGTCATCCAAGCAAAAGATCAACAAGGAAATAAAGGCCTTAAATGACACACTGAACCAGATGGACATCACAGATATATTCAGAACATTTCATCCCAAAGCAACAGAATACACATTCTTCTCTAGTGCACATGGAACAGTCTCCAGAATAGATTACACCCTGGGTCATAAATCAGGTCTCAACCAGTATTAAAAAATTGGGATCATTCCCTGCATATTTTCAGACCACAATGCTCTGAAGCTAGAACTCAATCACAAGAGGAAATTTGGAAAGAACCCAAATACATGGAGACTAAACAGCATTCTTCTAAAGAATGAATGGGTCAACCAGGAAATTAAAGAAGAATTGAAAAAATTTATGGAAACAAATGACAATGAAAACACAATGGTTCAAAATCTGTGGGACACAGCAAAGGCAGTCCTGAGAGGAAAATATATAGTGATACAGTCTTTCTCAAGAAATAAGAAAGGGGGGCTCCTGGGTGGCTCAGTGGGTTAAGCCTCTGCCTTCAGCTCAGGTCATGAATCCAAGGTCCTGGGATTGAGACCCGCATCAGGCTCTATGCTCAGAAGGGGGCCTGCCCCCACTCCTGCCTGCCTCTCTGCCTACTGGCGATCTCTGTCTGTCAAATAAATAAATAAAATCTTTTTTTTAAAAAAATGAAAGGAAGAAACAAGAAAAGTCTCAAATACACAACCTAACCCAACACCTAAAGGAGCTGGAGAAAGAACAAAGAAAGCCTAAACTCAGCAGGAGAAGAGAGATCAGAGCAAAAATCAATGACATAGAAACCAAAAGAACAGCAGAACAGATCAACCAGAAGAGGAGCTGGTTCTCTTAAAAAATTAATAAAACTGATAAACGGCTGGCCAGACTTATCAAAAAGAAAAGAGAAGGGGCGCCTGAGTGGCTCAGGGGGTTAAACCTCTGCCTTCAGCTCAGGTCATGATCCCAGGGTCCTGAGATGGAGCTCCACATCGGGCTCTCTCCTCAGTGGGGAGCCTGCTTCCCTCTCTTTCTCTCTGTGCCTCTCTGTGCCTGCCTCTCTGACTACTTGTGATCTCTGTCTGTCAAATAAATAAATAAAAATCTTTAAAAAAAAAAAAAAGAAAGAAAGAAAAGAGAAAGGACCCAAATCATGAATGAAAGAGTGATCACAACCAACACCAAAGAAATACAAACAATTATAAGAACATATGATGAGCAACTATACACCAGCCAGTTTTACAACCTGGAAGAAATGGATGCATTCCTAGAGACATATAAACTACCAAAACTGGGCCGCCCGGGTGGCTCAGTGGGTTAAGCCGCTGCCTTCGGCTCAGGTCATGATTCCAGGGTCCTGGGATCGAGTCCCGCATCGGGCTCTCTGCTCAGCAGGGAGCCTGCTTCCCTCTCTCTCTCTCTGTCTGCCTCTCTGTCTACTTGTAATCTCTGTCTGTCAAATAAACAAATAAAATCTTTAAAAAAAAAATTAAAAAAATAAACTACCAAAACTGAACCAGGAAAAATAGAAAACCTGAACAGACCCATAATCAGTAAGAAGACTGAAGCCATCATCAAAAATCTCCCAACAAACAAGAGCCCAGGGCCAGATGCCTTCCCAGGGGAATTCAACCTAACATTTAAAGAATTAGTTCCTATTCTCCTAAAACTGTTCAAAGAATAGAAATGGAAGGAAAACTTCCAAACTCATTTTATGGGGCCAGCATTACCTTAATCCCAAAACCAGACAAAGACCCCATCAAAAAAGAGAATTACAGACCAATATCCTTGATGAACACAGATGCAAAAATTCTCATCAAAATACTAGCCAATAGGTTCCAACAGTACATTAAAAGGATTATTCACCACAACCAAGTGAGATTTATTCCTGAGCTGCAAGGTTGGTTGAACATCTGCAAATCAATCAATCAATGTGATATAATACATTAAAAAAAGAAAGAACAAGAACTGTATGATATTCTCAATAGATATTGAAAAAGCATATGACAAAGTACAGTATCCTTTCTTGATCTAAACTCTTTAAAGTGTAGGGATAGAGGGTACATACCTCAACATCATCAAAGTGATCTATTTAAAACCCACAGCAAATATCATTCTCAGTGGAGAAAACTGTGAGCTTTTCTGCTAAGGTCAGGAACACGGCAGGGATGTCCATTATCACCACTGCTATTCAACACAGTACTAGAAGTCCTAGGCTCAGACATCAGACAATGAAAATAAATTAAAGTCATCCAAATTGGTAAGGAAGAAGTCAAACTATCACTCTTTGCATATGATATGATACTTTATGTGGAAAACCCAAAAGATTCCATTCCAAATCTGCTAGAATTTTATAGGAATTCACTAAAGTGTCAGGATGTAAAATCAATGAACAGAAATCAGTTGCCTTTCTATAAACCAACAAGACAGAAGAAAGAGAAATTAAGGAGTCAATCCCATTTACAATTGCACCCAAAACCATAAGATATCTAGGAATAAACCTAACCAAAGAGGCAAAGAATCTGTACTCAGAAAACTATAAAGTACTAATGAAAGAAATTGAAGAAGACACAAAGAAATGGAAAATGTTCCATGCTCATGGATTGGAAGAACAAATATTGTGAAAATGTCTATGCTACCTAAAGCAATCTACACGTTTAATGCAATCCCTATCAAAATCCCATCCTTTTTTTTTTTTTTCAAGAAATGGAACAAATAATCCTAAAATTTATATGGAACTAGAAAATACCTCGAATAGCCAGAGGAATATTGAAAAAGAAAGCCCAAGTTGGTGGCATCACAATCCCGGACTTCAAGCTCTATTACAAAGCTGTCATCATCAAGACAGTATGGTATTGGCACAAAAACAGACACATAGATCAATGGAACACCAGAAATAGACCCTCAACTCTGGTCAACTAATCTTTGGCAAAGCAGGAAAGAATGTTCAATGGAAAAAAGACAGTCTCTTCAACAAATGGTGTTGGGAAAATTGGACAGCTACATGCAGAAAAATGAAACTGGACCATTTCCTTACACTAAACTCAAAATGGATAATGGACCTCAATGTGAGAAAGGAATCCATCAAAATCCTTGAGAGCACAGGTAGCAACGTCTTTTACCTCAGCAGCATCAACTTTTTCCTAGAATCATTGCCAAAGGCAAGGGAAACGGGCAAAAATGAACTATTAAGGTCAAAACTTTTGCACAGCAAAGAAACAGCCAACAAAACCAAAAGACAACTGAGAAAATGGGAGAAGATATTTCCAAACGACATATCAGATAAAGGGCTAGTACCCAAAATCTTTAAAGAGCTTAGCAAACTCAACACCCAAAGAACAAAGAATCCATCAAGAAATGGGCAGAGGACATGAACAGACATTTCTGCAAAGAAGACATCCAGATGGCCAACAGACACATGAAAAACTGTTCCACATCACTCGACACCTGGGAAATACAAATGAAAACCACAATGAAATAACACCTCACACCAATCTGAATGCTTAAAATTAACAAGTCAGGAAATGACAGATGCTGGTGAGGTTGTGGAAAAAGGGAAACCCTACTACAGTGCTGGTGGAAATGCAATCTGGTGCAACCACTCTGGAAAACAGCATGGAGGTTCCTCAAAAAGTTGAAAATAGAGCTATCCTATGACCCAGCAATAATACTACTGGGTATTTACCCTAAAGATACAAATGTAGTGATCCGAAGGGACACGGGTACCCAAATGTTTATAGCAACGATGTCCACAATAGCCAAACTATGGGAAGAACCTAGATGTCCATCAACAGATGAATGGATAAAGAAGATATGGTATATACATACAATGGAATACTATGCGGCCATCAAAAGAAATGAAATCTTGCCATTTGTGACTATGTGGATGGAACTAGAGGGTATTATGCTGAGCAAAATAAGTCAATCAGAGGAAGACAATTATCATATGATCTCCCTGATATGAAGATTTTGAGAGGCAATGTGGGGGGTTTCGGGTGTAGGGAAGGAAAAAATGAAACAAGATAAAATCATAAAAGCATAAGAGACACTTAATCTCACAAAACAAACTGAGGGTTCTTGGGGGATGAGGGTAGGGAGAGGGTGGTGGGGTTATGGACACTGGGGAGGGTATGTGCTATGGTGAGGGCTGTGAAGTGTGTAAACCTGGCAATTCATGGACCTGTACCCCTGGGGCTAATAATACATTATGTGTTAATAAAAAATAAATAAATAAATAAAAACCAAAAACAAAAACCTTAGCATATGAATGACACACGAAGAATCCAGTCAAAGAAAACATAACCCAGTGAACAAAATTTTGTTAGAGAAAGACAAATACCATATGGTTTCACTTTTATGTGGAATCAAAAAAAACAGAACAAATGAACAAAGACACAGAGACACACACACAAAATGGAAACAGACTCATAAATATAGAGAAGAAATTGGTAGCTTCCAGAGGGCAAGAAGGTAGGGAGAAGGGCAAAACAGACGAAGGAGATTTAGAGGTACAAAATTCCAGTTACAAAGTAAATAGATCCCAGAGATGAAAAGTACAGCATAGGGAATATCGTCAATAGGATATACAATGACAGATGGTGACTATACTTATCATGAGGAGCATAAGGCATAGATATATTGAATCATTCTGGTGCTGTATGCCTGAAACTAATAGAACATTGATGTCAACTATACTTCAATATTAAAAATAAAAACTAAGAGAGGCTCCTGGGTAGCTCAGTCAGTTAAGCAGCTACCTTCAGCTCGGGGTGTGATTCCAGGGTCCTGGTATCTAAGCCTACATCAGGCTCCTTGCTAAGCAAGGCATCTGCTTCTCCCTTTCCCTCTATCCCTTCACTCCCTGTGCTCTCTCCCACTTTCTTTCTCTCTCACATAAATAAAATCTTAAAATAAAAAAATAATAAAAATAAAAACATGTAAATATACAAAATTAATACCCTACAAATACATTATATTATAAAAGAACTTTAGAGAAAATGAATTCAGTAAAATAAGAGCTCAAAGACAAAATGATAAAGCAGAAAAAGGGCAGTTGAGGAGAAAGTTGAGCATAAAAAACTTTCATCATTATACATCTAATCAATGCATTAGAAACAGGAGAAAAAGTAAAAAGTTGAAATAATAACATGGATAATGTCTTGAAATGCCTAGAAACGTAGGAAAAAATGGCAAAAGACTCATAGGAAGTTGAAAGAAATTGGTAAATGTAAACGATAAATGACATCATAAAAAAATAGAATGGTAAAGGTACACAGAGAAATAATACAGAAGCATTTCTCTAAATGTAGAAGAAGACTGAAATAAAATTTTTTAAATATAACTTTTAATATGAAAAAAGTCTGTGAAATAAACAAGACTCCTACATTCTCATTAAGTTACTAAATTTCAAAGATAAATTTAGAAATCTTCCAGCATCCAGGCAGGTAATAAATTAGCCATCAGGGAGATTCAAATCGAAACCACATTGAGATACCACCTCACACCAGTTAGAATGGCCAAAATTAACAAGACAGTAAGCAACAAGTGTTGGAGAGGATATAGAGAAAGGGGAACCCTCTTACAATGTTAATAGGAAAGCAAGTTGGTGCAGCCACTTTGGAAAACAGTGTGGAGATTCCTCAAGAAATTAAAAATAGGCTACCCTGAGACCCTGCAATTGCACTCCTGGGTATTTACCCCAAGGATACTGATATAGTGAACAGAAGGGCCATCTGTACCCCGATGTTCATAGCAGCAATGGCCAGAGTCGCCAAACTGTGGAAAGAGCCAAGATGCCCTTCAACAAATGAATGGATAAAGAAAATATGGTCCATATATACTATGGAGTATTATGCCTCCATCAGAAAAGATGAATACCCAACTTCTGTTTAACATGGATAGGACTAGAAGAGATTACACTGAGTGAAATAAGTCAAGCAGAGAGTCAATTATCATATGGTTTCACCTACTTGTGGAGCATAAGGAATAATGCAGAAGGCATTGGGAGAAGGAGTTGGGAGAAATTGGAGGGAGAGATGAACCATGAGAGACTATGGACTCTGAGAAACAAACTGAGGGGTTTGGAGGGGAGGGAGGGGGGGGCTGGGTGAGCCTGGTGGTGGGTATTATGTGGAGCACTGGGTGTGACACATAAACAATGAATCTTGAAACACTGAAAAAATAAAGTTCAAATTAAAAAAAAAAAAACGAACAGATAAAACCACAAAAAACAATTAAAGAAGAAAAAGAAATCATATTGGCTTCAGACTTATCAACAGTAACATTCAAAAAAGCAAAAAGTAATGGAAAATGTCCAAAAAAAAAAAAAAAACCCAAACAAGCAAAAAACCTCAGAGGGAAAAAAAGCATGGCCTAATATAATAAGGACCCACTGGTTATTCAACTAGAAAAGCGAATGACACACTTTCCTGGGCACACAGGAACTCTGGGCTTTCTTTAATGTGCTATTGAAAAACAGAAGAACAAAGAAACAACCAAATACAAAATTTGAGAAGGAAGAAGCTGTCTTAAAAGGATTAAGAATTAGCACTGGCTATAAAAATACAGAATGGAAACAGAATGGCTGGGAGATAATTCTAAAATATAATAAAAATGTTCTAAATATTTCTAACAAAGTGAAAATAGTAAAAATAAATCTATATCAGGAGAGGAAGATGGGGCAAGAAATCACTATCAATCACTTTCACTTTCAAAACAGACTCAGTCTTTACTATCAATTCATAATCATATTATATAATTTTTTAAAAGTGATTCAAATTTCTTAATGGCTTTCCTAATCTTTTTTAGTTAACACTAGAATAGTGTTGGGGCTAATAACTCTTCTGGTAAAGAAACCTTTTCCTTTACCTGAAATATGTTGATTCCAGCAATTTTAATTCCATTTCTTTTTTCAGTTAAGTACAATTATATACATTTTACTTTAAATGATTATAATTTCAGTGTTATTATTCTATGGCTCTTATGTGAAATACACATACACACACACATATTTCTGGACATATGGAAAGAAAAAAGGATGCATTTTTCTGTCTGCATAATGTTTAGTAAGATGTCTAAGACAATGATTACTATGATCACTGGGGTGCATGTGCTCCTTCTTTTCACTACATCTGTATCTTTGGGGTAAATACCTGCAATGCAGTTGCTGGGTCGTAGTGTAGCTCCATATGTAACACCTTGAGGAACCTCCATAATGTTTTCCAGTGAGGCTGTACCAGCCTGCAATGTCAACAATAGCCAAATTGTGGAAAGAGCCTAGATGTCCTTCAACAGATGAATGGATAAAGAAGATGTGGTTCACATATACAATGGAGTATTACTCAGATATCAGAAAGTATGAATACCTACAATTTGCATCAACATAGGTGGAACTGGAGGGGATAATGCTAAGTGAAATAAGGAAAGCAGAGAAAAACAATTAGCAGAGAGTTTTGCTCATATGTGAAACATAAGGAATACAGTGCAGGACCACAGGGGAAGGGAGGGAAAACTTAATGGGAAGAAATCAGAGAGGGAGAAAAACCATGAAAGACTCTGGACTTCAGGAAAACAAACTGAGGGTTATAGAAGGGAGGGGGTGAGGAATGGGGTAAGCAGGTGATGGGTATTCAGGAGGGCACATGAGATGATCAGCACTGGGTGTTACATACAACTAATGAATCGTTGCACACTAGAGCAAAAACTAATGATGCACTATATGCTGGCTAACTGAACATAATAAATTAATTAAATAAAATAAAACAATGATGGCTAATATTGAAATTAAAATTACTTGGAGTTGTTGAATTTGGGATTTTATTTTCTTGGTATTTATATATTTTTTTAATTTATATTTTTTATAAACATATATTTTTAGTCCCCAGGTGTACAGGTCTGTGAATCACCAGGTTTACACACTTCACAGCACTCACCAAAGCACATACCCTCCCCAATGTCCATAATCCCACCCCCTTCTCCCAAACCCCATCCCCCCAGCAACCCTCAGTTTGTTTTGTGAGATTAAGAGTCACTTATGGTTTGTCTCCCTCCCAATCCCATCTTGTTTCATTGATTCTTCTCCTACTCACTTAAGCCCCCAAGTTGCATCACCACTTCCTAATATCAGGGAGATCATATGATAGTTGTCTTTCTCTTCTTGACTTATTTCGCTAAGCATGATACGCTCTAGTTCCATCCATGTTGTCGCAAATGGCAAGATTTCATTTCTTTTGATGGCTGCATAGTATTCCACCACATCTTCTGGATCCATTGTTCTGTTGATGGACATCTAGGTACTTTCCATAGTTTGGCTATTGTGGACATTGCTGCTATAAACATTCGGGTGCACGTGCCCCTTTGGATCACTACGTTTGTATCTTTAGGGTAAATACCCAATAGTGCAATTGCTGGGTCATAGGGCAGTTCTATTTTCAACATTTTGAGGAACCTCCATGCTGTTTTCCAGAGTGGTTGCACGAGCTTGGATTCCCACCAACAGTGTAGGAGGGTTCCCAGTTCTCCGCATCCTCGCCAGCATCTGTCATTTCCTGACGTGTTGATTTTAGCCATTCTGACTGGTGTGAGGTGATATCTCATTGTGGTTTTGATTTGTATTTCCCTGATGCCGAGTGATATGGAGCACTTTTTCATGTGTCTGTTGGCCATCTGGATGTCTTCTTTGCAGAAATGTCTGTTCATGTCCTCTGCCCATTTCTTGATTGGATTATTTGTTCTTTGGGTGTTGAGTTTGCTAAGTTCTTTATAGATTCAGGACACTAGTACTTTATCTGATATGTCATTTGCAAATATCTTCTCCTATTCTGTCAGTTGTTTTTTTGATTTTGTTAACTGTTTCCTTTCCTGTGCAAAAGCTTTTGATCTTGATGAAATCCCAATAGTTCCTTTTTGCCCTTGCTTCCCTTGCCTTTGGCGTTGTTCCTAGGAAGATGTTGCTGCGGCTGAGGTCGAAGAGGTTGCTGCCCGTGTTCTCCTCAAGGATTTTGATGGATTCCTTTCGCACATTGAGGTCCTTCATCCATTTTGAGTCTATTTTTGTGTGTAGTGTAAGGAAATGGCCCAATTTCATTTTTCTGCATGTGGCTGTCCAATTTTCCCAGCACCATTTATTGAAGAGGCTGTCTTTTTTCCATTAGACATTCTTTCCTGCTTTGTCGAAGATTAGTTGACTGTAGAGTTGAGGGTCTATTTCTGGGCTCCCTATTCTGTTCCATTGATCTATGTGTCTGTTTTTGTGCCAGTACCATGCTGTCTTGATGATGACAGCTTTGTAATAGAGCTTGAAGTCCGGAATTGTGATGCCACCAACGTTGGCTTTCTTTTTTAATATCCCTCTGGCTATTCAAGGTCTTTTCTGGTTCCATATAAATTTTAGAATTCTTTGTTCCATTTCTTTGAAAAAGATGGATGGTACTTTGATAGGAATTGCATTAAATGTGTAGATTGCTTTAGGTAGCATAGACATTTTCACAATATTTATTCTTCCAATCCAGGAGCATGGAACATTTTTCCATTTCTTTGTGTCTTCCTCAATTTCTTTCATGAGTACTTTAGAGTTTTCTGAGTATAGATTCTTAGCCTCTTTGGTTAAGTTTATTCCTAGGTATCTTATGGTTTTGGATGCAATTGTAAATGGGATTGAATCCTTAATTTCTCTTTCTTCTGTCTTGATGTTGGTGTAGAGAAATGCAACTGATTTCTGTGCATTGATTTTATATCCTGACACTTTACTGAATTCCTGTATAAGTTCTAGCAGTTTTGGAGTGGAGTCTTTTGGGTTTTCCACATATAGTATCATATCATCTGCGAAGAGTGATAATTTGACTTCTTCTTTGCCGATTTGGATGCCTTTAATTTCCTTTTGTTGTCTGATTGCTGTGGCTAGGACCTCTAGTACGATGTTGAATAGCAGTGGTGATAATGGACATCCTTGCCGTGTTCCTGACCTTAGGAGAAAAGCTTTCAGATTTTCTCCATTGAGAATAATATTTGCGGTGGGTTTGTCATAAATGGCTTTGATAATATTGAGGTATGTGCCCTCTATCCCTCCACTTTGAAGAGTTTTGATCAGGAAGGGATGCTGTACTTTGTCAAATGCTTTTTCAGCATCTATTGAGAGTATCATATGGTTCTTGTTCTTTCTTTTATTGATGTGTTGTATCACATTGACTAATTTGCGGATGTTGAACCAACCTTGCAGCCCTGGAATAAATCCCACTTGGTCGTGGTGAATAATCTTTTTAATGTACTGTTGAATCCTATTGGCTATTATTTTGTTGAGTATTTTCGCATCTGTGTTCATCAAGGATATTGGTCTATAGCTCTCTTTTTTTTTTTGATAGGATCCTTGTCTGGTTTTGGGATCAAGGCGAGGCTGGCCTCATAAAATGAGTTTGGAAGTTTTCCTTCCATTTCTATTTTTTGGAACAGTTTCAGGACAATAGGAATTAGTTCTTCTTTAAATGTTTGGTAGAAGTCCCCTGGGAAGACGTCTGGCACTGGGCTTTTGTTTGCTTGGAGATTTTTAATGACTGTTTCAATCTCCTTACTGGTTATGGGTCTGTTCAGGCTTTCTATTTCTTCCTGGTTCAGTTGTGGTAGTTTATATGTTTCTAGGAATGCATCCATTTCTTCCAGATTGTCAAATTTGTTGGCGTAGAGTTGCTCATAGTATGTTCTTATAATAGTTTGTATTTCTTTGGTTTTAGTTGTGATCTCTCCTCTTTCATTCATGATCTTATTTATTTGGGTCCTTTCTCTTTTCTTTTTGATAAGTCAGGCCAGGGGTTTATCAATTTTATTAATTCTTTCAAAGAACCAGCTCCTAGTTTCGTTGATTTGCTCTATTGTTTTTTGGTTTCTATTTCATTGATTTCTGCTCTGATCTTTATTATTTCTCTTCTCCTGCTGGGCGTAGGGTTTCTTTCTTGTTCTTTCTCCAGCTCCTTTAGGTGTAGGGTTAGTTTGTGTACCTGAGACCTTTCTTGTTTCTTGAGAAAGGCTTGTACCACTATATATTTTCCTCTCAGGACTGCCTTTGTTGTGTCCCACAGGTTATGAACCGTTGTATTTTCATTATCATTTGTTTCCATGATTTTTTTCAATTCTTCTTTAATTTCCCAGTTGACCCATTCATTCTTTAGAAGGATGCTGTTTAGTCTCCATGTATTTGGGTTCTTTCCAAACTTCCTTTTGTGGTTGAGTTCTAGCTTTAGAGCATTGTGCTCTGAAAATGTGCAGGGAATGTTCCTAATCTTTTGATACCGGTTGAGTCCTGATTTATGACCGAGGTTGTGATCTATTTTGGAGAATGTTCCATGTGCACTAGAGAAGAATGTGTATTCTGTTGCTTTGGGATGAAATGTTCTGAATATATCTGTGATGTCCATCTGGTCCAGTGTGTCGTTTAAGGCCTTTATTTCCTTGCTGATCTTTTGCTTGGATGATCTGTCCATTTCAGTGAGGGGAGTGTTAAAGTCCCCTACTATTATTGTATGATTGTTGATATGTTTCTTTGATTTTGTTATTAATTGTTTTATATAGTTGGCTGCTCCCACGTTGGGGGCATAGATATTTAAAATTGTTAAATCTTGTTGGACAGACCCTTTGAGTATGATATAGTGTCCTTCCTCATCTCTTATTATAGTCTTTGGCTTAAAATCTAATTGGTCTGAAATAAAGATTGCCACTCCTTCTTTCTTCTGATGTCCATTAGCATGGTAAATTCTTTTCCACCCCCTCACTTTAAATCTAGAGGTGTCTTCGGGCTTAAAATGAGTTTCTTGGATGCAACATATAGATGGGTTATGCTTTTTTATCCATTCTGATACCCTGTGTCTTTTGACAGGGGCATTTAGTCCATTCACATTCAGGGTAACTATTGAGAGATATGAATTTAGTGCCATTGTATTGCCTGTAAGGTGACTGTTACTGTATATGGTCTCTGTTCCTTTCTGATCTACCACTTGTAGGCTCTCTCTTTGCTTAGAAGACCCCTTTCAATATTTCCTGTAGAGCTGGTTTGGTGTTTGCAAATTCTTTCAGTTTTTGTTTGTCCTGGAAGCTTTTAATCTCTCCTTCTATTTTCAATGATAGCCTAGCTGGGTATAGTATTCTTGGCTGCATGTTTTTCTCATTTAGTGCTCTGAAAATATCATGCCAGCTCTTTCTGGCCTGCCAAGTCTCTGTGGATAAGTCAGCTGCCAATCTAATATTTTTACCATTGTATGTTACAGACTTCTTTTCCCGGGCTGCTTTCAGGATTTTCTCTTTGTCACTGAGACTTGTAAATTTTACTATTAGGTGACGGGGTGTTGGCCTATTATTATTGATTTTGAGGGGCGTTCTCTGAACCTCATGAATTTTGATGCTTGTTCCCTTTGCCATATTGGGGAAATTTTCCCCTATAATTCTCTCCAGTATACCTTCTGCTCCCCTCTTTCTTCTTCTTCTGGAATCCCAATTATTCTAATGTTGTTTTGTCTTATGGTGTCCCTTTTCTCTCGAATTCTCCCCTCATGGTCCAGTAGCTGTTTGTCCCTCTTTTGCTCAGCTTCTTTATTCTCTGTCATTTGGTCTTCTATATCACTAATTCTTTCTTCTGCCTCATTTATCCTAGCAATGAGAGCCTCCATTTTTGATTGCACCTTATTAATACCTTTTTTTATTTCAACTTGGTTAGATTTTAGTTCTTTTATTTCTCCAGAAACGGCTTTTATATCTCCCGAGAGGGTTTCTCTGATATCTTCCATGCCTTTTTCGAGCCTGGCTAGAACCTTGAGAATTGTCATTCTGAACTCTAGATCTGACATATTACCAATGTCTGTATTGATTAGGTCCCTAGCCTTCAGTACTGCCTCTTGTTCTTTTTTTGTGTGTTTAATTTTTCCATCTTGTCATTTTGTCCAGATAAGAGTATATGAAGAGGCAAGTAAAATACTAAAATGGTGGCAACAACCCCAGGAAAATATGCTTTAACCAAATTAGAAGAGATCCAAAATCGTGAGGGGGGAGAAAGGGGATAAAAAGAGGTTCAAAAAGGAAGAAAGAAAAAAAAGAAAAAAGAAAAAAAAGAAAAGAATTAAAAAGAAAGAAAACACCTAAGAAAAATATAAAAAAGAAAAATGATATATATTAGGTAAACTAGTAAAAAATTGTTAAAAAAGTAAAAGGTAACAGTTAAAAAAAAATTTTACCCGAAGGCGAGAAAAAAAAAACAAAAAATGAAAAAGAAAAAAATTAAATTAACTGCAAGATTAAAAAAATCACAGGGAAAAAGCCATGAGTTCCGTGCTTGGCTTTCTCCTCCTCTGGAATTCTGCTGCTCTCCTTGGTATTGAAACTGCACTCCTTGGTAGGTGAACTTGGTCTCGGCTGGATTTCTTGTTGATCTTCTGGGGGAGGGGCCTGTTGTAGTGATTCTCAAGTGTCTTTGCCCCAGGCGGAATTACACCGCCCTTACCCGGGGCCGGGGTGAGTAATCCGCTCGGGTTTGCTTTCAGGAGCTTTTGTTCCCTTAGCGCTTTCCATAGAGTTCCGGAGGACTGGAATACAAATGGCGGCCTCCTGGTCTCCGGCCCGGAGGAGCCGAGAGCCCAGGGCCACACTCCTCAGTGTGCCCTCAGAGAACAGCGCCCAGTTACTCCCGTCTGGCTGACCTCCGGCCGCGCTCTGAGCTCACTGAGCCTGCGACCGGTTCAAGGTAACACCGAGCTGTGAGCTTACTGTCGGCTCTCTCTCTGTGCCGGCTTTCCCGTTCCAATACCCACAAGCTCTGCGACACTCAGACACCCCTGATCCTTCTGTGACCATGTGGGACCTGAGTCCACGCTGACCCCATGTGGGCTTTGCCCCAGGCAGCCTCTGGAGCGATGTCCCTCAGCGGAACAGACTTTTAAAAGTCCTGATTTTGTGCGCGGTTGCTCCGCCGCTTGCCGGGAGCCGGCCCCTCCCCCCGGGGTCTATCTTCCCGTTGCTTTGGATTCACTTCTCCGCTGGTCCTACCTTTCAGAAAGTGGTTGTTTTTCTGTTTCCAGAAGTGCTGTTCTTCTTCTCTTCGATCTGCTGATGGATTTTCAGGTGTTTGCAATCTTTAGATAAGCTATCTAGCTGATCTCCGGCTAGCTGAAGTAGTCTCAGCCTGCTACTCTCCGCCATCTTGACTCCTCCCCCCGAATTTGGGATTTTTTTGAACTCTGAAGTTGTCTGTTTCACTTCGACATCTTATAATGAACTTATATCACTTTTATAATACCAATAGAACTAATTGATTCGAAAATTTTTTTTAACTAAAGTAAATTAAATTGGGCCTTCCTTCAGTATTCTGAAAAGCATATGAAGAAAAATACTTACGAATCTTCTAAGATATTATTTTTTATCCAGTAGTTAAAATGAATGTGAACTGAGTATTCTTAAATCTCATGTATTTCTTGTAATATTTTTAATTGGTTAATTTAACCACCAAGGATAAGGTATACAGTTCTTTGAGATTTTTCTCAGTGAAACTAATGACAATTCCCTTATGTCAGTAAGGCAATTGAAACCACCTTCTCATTTTGAAAAATATCATGACCAACAAGGATACCATTCGCTGAGCATCTATTTTGTGTTTGTTTCATATCCTTCATCATTAATCTGTACCAGATCACTAAATATTTGTATTAGTACTGTCATTCTGAAATTTTAAAATGTGTAAAACTGATTTAGAAAAGCTTAAGATCATACAGATAAGAAATGGTGAAACAAGATTCAAAACCAAGATCTGTTTGTCATAATTACCATCCTCGGCGACAATCTTGTGAATTTCAAGTCTATGTAATCAGTTTACTAAATACACTCTCTGAACATTAGTAACTCTGTAAAGGCCTATTCTCTGCTGCATGTGGTGACACATACCTTCAAATTGAATTCTGTTATGGTCTCTGCATCTTTAAGTGACTGAAGTCTGATTCAAATCTTGGTTTTGTGAATCTGATTAGCAAAGCATAAGTCATGTGCCCACATCTTCCTCATGAAGAATTATATGGCTATCATTTTCAATGGATGTGAAATCTACATTTTAAAGTGCATGAGTCTATAATTTTTAGAAGAGGCTCAGTTTTATCCAGCCAAAAATAATAACTGCCCAATACAGTCCTCTCCTTTAGGTTTCCATAATTAAATTTTTTTACTGATATATTTCAAAAAGTGATGCTATAGAACATTGAAAAAGGATGACTATTTAAATAAATAGTACTGAGTTAATTAGATATACATAAAAAAAAATCAACTTATCCTCTGCATCACACATGCACACACATATACACACAAACATGATTCCAGGTGGGTTGTAAGTTTAAATTTGAATACTAGACCATAAGTTTGTAGGAGATAATATAGAATAATATCTTAAGTCCTTGGGATAGACAGACACTTCAGAGGGGTAGGTGGGTGAGGGTATATGTTAGCCAGTGGGGCATTAAGGACGGCTTATATTATATGGATGGAGCACTGAGTATTATATGTAAACAATGAATCTTGGAAAACTACATCAAAAACTAACAATGTACTGTATGGTGACTTGGTGACTAACATAACATAACATAATAAATTAATTAATTAAATAAAAATTTTAAAAAGCAGATATCCAAATGAGCAATAAACAAAAAAATGCTCAATCACAGTCATGAAGGAAATACAAATTTTCTTTTTAAATTAAGGCCACAACACTCCTAGGAGAATGTGCAAAAATTAAAAGGACTGATAATACCAACTATTGATCTGAATGTGAAGCAACTGGAATTCTTATATATTGCTAATAATAATGTAAATTTGTAAAGTTTCTTTGAAAAACTAGTCAGTGGTATCTAGTAAAGCTGAACATATCCATATTCCATGACCCAGCAGCTCTAGTCCAGTATATATACAACAGAAGTATGTAAGCTATAAGAATGTGCAGAACACCATTATTTATAATAACCAATATTTATAATAACTGCGAGTCCATCAATGAGAGAAAAGAGAAATAAGCGGTAATATATTCATCTGACAGAATACTATTCAGCAAAACCATGACTACACAGCCACCAAAGACAAATCTCATGAACACAAAGTTAAGCAAAGGAGGCTAAATGCAGAAAAGAACATATTGTACAATTCTATTTATATAATTTCAAAAAAGGCAAAACTTTACGAACAGGGCCAGAAGACAGAATAGCGAGTACTTTTAGGTGAGATAGACAAGGATAATGGGCAAAGGAACATTTTCGGGATATAGATAAAAATCTACTTCATAATCTGGGTGCTGGCTAAACAATTTTATTAAAATTGATCTAACTGTAATTTTACGACCTATGCACATTTCTAGAAATATGCCACTTTGAAAAAAAAGGTCTGCTTTTTTTTTTTTTTTTAAGGCTGAGAATACCAAGCATGATAAAGTTCTGAAGCAACTGAAACTCTCATGTACTCCTCCTGATGGCAATGGAAATGGGTATAATCATTTTGGAAAACCATCTGGAAGTAACTACTAACATTGAACATACATGTACTCTTTAACTCAGCAGTTCCACTGTTAGCTATAGGACCAGAAGAAATGTTTTATTTGTAAACAAAAATACATGCACAGGAATGTACCTAGTAACATTATTAAGAGCTGAAAAAACCAACAGATGCATGAAAAAGTGTTCACTACTAACCATCAGGAAACAAATCAAAACCTTGATGAGATATCACCTCCCACCTGTTAAAACGATTATAATCAAAAAAAAAAAGGAAGTTTTGTTGAGGATGTGGCAAAAAGGGAACTCTTGTGTACTGTTGGTGGAATTGTATATTTGTGCAGCCACTAGAGAAAACAGTACGAAAGTCCCTTAAAAACTAAAAAATAGAACTACCATATGATCCAGCAAATCCACTTTGGGGTACTTATCTACAGGAAAAAAAGATCACTAATTCAAAAAGCTGTATGCACTATCATGTTCACAACTGCATTATTTACAAAAGCCAACACATGAAAACAACTTGTGTCCATCGAAAGATAAACGGATAAATATGTAGTATGTATATATGATGGAATAAAAAGAAGGAAACATTGCCATTTGTGACAAGATGGATAGACTCCAAAAACATTATGTTAAGTGAAATAAGTCAGAGAAAAACAAATAGTGTGTGGTCTCACTTGTATGTAGAATCAGAAACAAGCAAACTAATTTATGCTTTTAGAAGACAAGATGGTGGTTAAATTTGGAGACAGTAACATTGGGAGCATTTATGAGAGAGGTTTCTGAGACAGTGACAATGTATTTCTTGACTCTGGTGGTGTTTACTTCAGTATGGTAATTCAAGGTGTTTACATATGAATCAAGAAACAGACTCTTAATCATACAGAACAAACTGATGGTTATCACAGGGCAGGTGGGTGGGGGATGGGGGAATAGTTGGTGGGGATTAAGGGGTGCACCTGTGATGACCACAGGACATGTTGAAGGGAAGTACGGAATTGTGATACTGTCCGTCTACCTGAAACTAATATAACAATGTAGGTTCACTGGAATTAAAATAAAAGCTTTTTAAAGAGGTTTGTCTGTTTTTCTGTATGTACATTGCACTCTTATTGAAAGAATTTAAAAACACAACATACGAAGATTTTTTAAATCTTTCCACCTAGCACTAAGCATCCATTTTCTTATTAGATAAAAATATGTCTACCCTTTTCTCAAAAGGAAGCAGCACAAGGCCACAATGACTGCATCTGGATCTAAATCCAGCATCTCTGGGTTCATCTATTCCTTCAGTACTTATTTTACAATCTTTTCTCTATATATTCTCTCATTTCTACCAGCCTAACTGGTAATGACTATATCATGTAAAGTCATGTAGGAAACAAATTATATTTAAATTAAATTTAAAATAACTTATAAACATAAAAACGGATATGCTAAATATCAAAGAAAAGAAGGCTAGATGACACAGTCCTTATTTCAGCAACTGGTCATGAAGCCATAGCTGATGTTTATGATATGCTACCTGCACCACCCATTCCACATGCCCATATGCTTTCAACTAGCACCCAACTTTTCAGGGTTCTCTACTCTAGTTGACTGACCCAAACCTTCATTTCTAAGATACCTGAGCCCATGGATGCTAGGTGTGGTACGTCTTTGATTAAATTTTATCTCTGGTACAGCATTTCCAGAAGGCATCCCAGAGTATATCCTTAATTCCATCCACATCCTGCCTGCTCCCATCATGTGAGAGAAATCCATTTCTCTTTGGCAGTCAGAATTCATTATCCAACTCTACACCATACATCTTTTTATATCTGTTCACTCAGTGACATGAGAAGCCCCAAATGACCAGATGCTCTTATGAGCTTCTAATTAAAGGGATTTTCTGTACATCTCCTGATGGAAACATGTCTCCCTCGAATACTAAGAGCTCTAAACCAGAAGAATTCAAAATCATGGAAGCAGGAAGCACAATTTCTTAAACTGGGCTGTTTATTGCAATAGTGAGAGGTTTCATTCATATTTAACCCCCTTTGTGCTCATTTCAGCAGCACATATACTAAAACATTTAACCACTTTAGTTCCTATATCCTATATCCTGAGGAAGGGAGGAAACAAACGCACCATTATGGTCCCTGGTTGAGACCACTAAGCAAATCCTATAGGGAGCAGGCCAATTCTTTAAGGCTTTGTCTCCCAACCTGGGCTTTACTAGGCTTTATCATCACCTTCAAATCCCATGAGCATCCTCCCCGTGCCCTCATTTCTACTGCTGTGAAGTGAGTTCCGTGGTCAGAGAAATGCTATTTGAAATTACTTAATGCAAAATGCAGGTCAGTTATGCTTTCAACTTTAATTAGCAGAAGACTTAACAAAAACATAGGGTAAACAGAAAGACATTTAGCAATATTAGCTGGTAATTTTGTTTCAGAATCGGTTAATTCAATAGCTCACAGATATCTTGTTTCTTTCTTGTTTTATTTGTTTTGTTCCCCTCATAGCAAGAAACAACATTCATATTCAGAAAAGAAAAATCTCATAGGATTAAATAAATTAAACCATGTTAAGTACTTAGATTGGTGTCAGGCATATCATAAGCACAGAGCAAATGTTTGCCAATATTTTTATCATCATCATCCTCATATTTTTGCTATTATTCCTAAACCACCCAAGGAAAACGAATCATCATGATTGTTACAGAGCCGTAAGACCAGGAAGAGATCTAGTCTTTTCCTAACAACATGGCTGCCTAATATCCACATGAATCTTGGTGCCCAAAGGAAAGGCAAACTCCTATCTGGCACAGTCCTTTTATTATTATTTGCATAGTCACTATATTACTCCTATTCTTTGTTTATATAATGTAGATAAGTTAATTTCTCTCCAATGTTAGAAGAGGATGGTTAATGTTAGCAATTTTAGGACAAAATGCCTAAAAACCTCAAGCACTTAGCATTAACACAGCACCACACATTCAAGGGATGTGACGTAAATAACCAAGCTATTGACTGGGCAGGAGACTCAGACCTCATTTTCTTCACAATCACTGACAGCTGTTTGTGGAGTGGTTATAATATTTTGGAGTAGCATAAATGTCAAGTCTGTGTAGAATACTTTTCTAAAACACTATGAACCTATGCATCTCACTTAAAAATTCCTTTCCAGTTCTGACCATCAATCAAAAAAATTATACTACAGGGTGCCTGGGTGGCTCAGTGGGTTAAAGCCTCTGCCTTCGGCTCAGGTCATGATCTCAGAGTCCTGGGATCGAGCCCCACATCTGGATGTCTGCTCAGCAGGGAGGCTGCTTCCTCCTCTCTCTCTGCCTGCCTCTCTGCCTACTTGTGATCTCACTTTCTGTCAAATAAATAAATAAAATCTTTAAAAAAAAGTATACTACTCATTGTCCCACAGTGGTTTCAGAACAGACAATTATTGACAGAACAAATATTTATACCACCTGAGGTCATGTATATGTAATAAAAAACAAGAGGCTGATAAATGATCTGATGTTTTGGATCACTTTAAAGATCTGCTGGATCTTTGGGAAAAGTGGTATTAACGATTATGCAGATTTCACAAAAAGAACAATCAAAAATTAAATTCCCTGATCATCCGGGGAAAGCGCCTAAGTCCACATGAGTCTGCTTCCGTGTTCTAGTCCCTGCATCTTTATAGATGATATGCTTTATCCCCCTGATTTCTTAGTCGAAGTATATGTCAATAAATACAGTATAAAATAACAGTGTATGCCAATAGCAATGCCTTAGCAATAATGTCTTGATATAGGTCATTCCCTGTTTTAAAATTTTTTTTAATTTATTTGACAGACAGAGGTCACAGAGAGGCAGGCAGAGAGAGAGAAAGGAAAGCAGGCTCCCTGCTGAGCAGAGAGCCCGATGCGGGGCTCGATCCCAGAACCCTGGGATCATGACCTAAGCCGAAAGCAGAGGCTTTAACCCCCTGAGCCACCCAGGCGCCCCAATTCCCTGTTTTAATAAACTGGTCAACAAACCATAAAGCAGATATTGTCAGCCCATTTTACAGATACATCAGAACAAAATTCAGTGCCTTGCTAAAATCACTCAGTATATTAGAGTTTAGAACCTAGGCAGAGCCTCCTCTTTTGACTGTATCTCTGAAAATAGAATGACTAAGGTCATATAAATTGATCTTATTTACTGTACTTAAAATCCTAATCCCAAGCTGCAGATTTATGGTTTTGAGACCTTAATATTAGTAATTTGACAATGGTCCACAGATTCTGAGACTAAAAGCTATAATATTATTAATGAAACTCTCATTTTCAAACAATGATCAGTTTCCTATAGCTTATACATAATAGATGCAAACTGTACCATTTGTATAACAGCTACTTCAAATCCCTTGCTCTCCTTGTTTATCCATATGTTTCATTAGGTTGAAACGTTTTTTGCATAGCATTTTCAACTCAAAAGAAACATGGTATTCCTGAAAATCTAAATTGGAATCACCTTTTATATCACACTTCTGACAATGACCTTAAATCTTCTCATGCTTTAAAATATTTTTCTATTATTCATTCCAAAACATGATAAAGATTATTAAATGTTTACTAAATAAGTGCCAATAAATAATTGTTGAGTTCCTTACTTTATGCTAAACACCTTACTGAGCACTGGGGAAAGAATAGGTAGAAAAAAAAAGTCCTTGCTCTCCCGGAGCCTACACTTTAATAGAAAATGCAGGGGCACCTGAGTGGCTCAGTCAATGAGTGTCTGCCATCGGCTCAGGTCATGATCCCAGAGTCCTAGGATTGAGCCCCACACAGGGCTCCCTGCTTAGCCTGAAGCCTGCTTCTCCCTATCCCCCTCCCCTGCTTGTGTTCCCTCTCTCACTATCTCACTCTCTGTCAAATAAATAAATAAAATCTTAAAAAAAGAAAAAAGAAAATGCAAACTTATAAAAGAAGTTAAAAGAATGAATTGATTAATTAAATATGGTAAGTACCAGATCATTGGTTGGAGGGGATTAGGGAACATAGGTTACATGATCAGAGAAGACCACTCTGACTAAAATTCCATTAAAGGATGCAGAGACACTGCTATGTGAAGAGGAAAAAAAAAGAGTTCTGAGTAGAAAAAGAGTATGCACCAAGATCCTGAGGCAGGAAGAGATGCTAATTATCTTTTTAAGATTTTATTTATTTATTTGACAGAGAGAGAACACAAGCAGGGGGAGCAGAAGGCAGAGGCAGAGGGAGAAGCAGACTCCTTGCTGAGCAGGGATTCCAATGCAGGGCTCAATCCCAGGACCCTGAGATTATGACCTGAGCTGAAGGCAGATGCTTAACCGAATGAGCCACCAAGGCTCCCCAAGATGCCTATTTTTAAAGGCAACCGGTATGCTTGGAATGTGCTGAGAAAGCCCATGTGTAAGTATAACTGAGTTAATAAGGCAACAACAGATCCAATTATTCTCATTCTTCCCATTCCTCTATTTATCTGTATTCTACAGTCCTGAACTGCTGATAGGAGTCAGTCGCTATATTCCAATTTCCTGAATGGAGGCTAAGTGAGGAATATTATTCCTCATCAAATATATATTATAAATTAACCATAAACAAGACAATGTATTAGCCACTCAGGATGCAAGGAGTATTTGGCACCAGCCCTTGGGAAGGTCAAATGGGATCTACACTAAGAAGCCAATAAACACAGGCTAGAGTGACAAATGTCCAGGATATACCTGATTGCTCAGAGTAAGGCCATAAAAGAACAGAACGCTCACGGTGGGGTCATCTTCCTTTCTGACCAATGCATCAAGGAGATTTTCAGGGTTTTCCTTTCTGACTCACTGTAACCTAACTGAGGAGCCCGGGATGGTTCTGCCTGCAAATTCCAACCCATTTCTCAAAGAGGAATGTGTAACACACATGCTGCTTGCTCTTACTGCGATCTCTGATAGGGGTGAAAATCTTCTAAACAAGTCTTGGCATCTCTTGTTCTCATAGTTTTAGCAAGTTAATTACTCTTCCATAAGACGTGATTTCCTGGGATTCAGTGAGCTGACATTGCTTCATGTTAATTTATTCAAGGCTGAACAGTTCCATTGATTAGACAACTCCACAGCACCAGGTTTCAATGCTTCTGAAGTTGCTCTCTTTGAATTTCAACGTAGTTAATGACAGAGGAGTGAAGCTGGTATGTCTTCTGTTATCACCTCTGTGGAAAGTTCAACAGGCTTTTTTAGGGCTCGTGTTAGGAATAGGTATTGTCTTGGTATAGTACTAAGTATTAAGAGGAGTCTCTTAATAAGTTTCAGTACTACCAAAGGTTAGGTGAAACAAGCTTGCTGTGTGATGCAACTTATGACCTTTCAGGATAAGGGTTCTGTGTATAATGAAGAGTATTCTATTAGAAATGGCATTTTGAAGAATGATGGTAGTGTGGTGTGCACCTAGCTACTGACACGGGAAAAGTGCTAAGGTGAATTCCTGACATTTCTACATGAGCTGCAAACACCGTGATATAATATACGGAGGCGAACTATTGAAGAGAACAAAACACAGTAGAGATAATGTTAAGGCTGTTGACTAGTAAGCAGCTCACACTGCCACATTGTGTAAGTGTTTCAGTGTAGTGACTACCTGTTTAACTCTTCACTTCTTTCATTTTCGATCATTCCTGAAAACAGTTTTGATCATTTTTAAATAGACCTTGAAAAAATACAGAAAGCTTCAATATTCCCTTCTGGAAAAAAAATTCACAAGATTTTTGACTCAGAGGGCTCTTTGTAGAAGAGATAAGGTGTTTAAAAGATACCGAAAGAAACAATGACTTTTTAGGGCTCTCATATCTTGTGTTCATTTCCAGTAATCGCTTACAGTAATTTTTGCTGTTATTCCCCTCCATTGCTTCAAACCTTCTTTAAAAATCTGCTATTCTCATCAACCTTGGTCAGTGATGCATTCAATGGATGAAGAAGTAGGAAATTGGTGTCCAGTGTACAAAAAAGAGAGAGCAGTAAACAGAAGGGAAAAAAATAAATTTAGTGGAAGAATTCCAAGCCAGCTGTCCAGAAATTATAATTCTCAAGAATACTCAGAGACAGTAGCATGGCTAAATTTTCTATAGTACAAGGGATAGAGCTTTGAGTCATTTTATCAAGATATTAAAAGGTAAGGAACTCAGAAAAGTTGGAGGACCTGCAGTCATTCAGGTTACAGACATCTGGTTTATGTAAGTGCCTAGTGTACACATTTCAGGCCATCTATTCAAGTGTGCAATTATTTTCTCTTATAACTGAACTAAGTTTCTGTAGTAAGCTTCTGCTCTGGGGTGGAAAGTTAATCATAACTGCTTGCCAGGAGTTGTGTAGGAATTCCAGGTGAATATACAGTACCCATGAGAGAGAGGGAATCCACCTAGTTTTTTTCACCCTCTTTTCAAGCTGGCTGCAAATGAGGAAGCTCTTACTGTCTCCTGGCCTCTTAAAGTCATGGAGGGAACTCAATCCTGTTACAGTGGCTCTTCTGTCTGATCTATCTTCACTGGTAATTTAGTGCCCTCTGCAAATGCACTACTGCTTTCTTCCCTGCAGCTGGAATATGCAGGACCTCTGTGAGGCCAGACATATAACACAGTTATATGTACTCTGTAACTTTGTGACATTATGGAGTACAATGGTCCTTCCTTTCCCTAACCCTGGAAAGAGAGAAAAGAATGTGGACAGGAAGACTTATTCTTAAATCATCAACTTTTCTTTTGGGCTAGGTTTTTTCCAATAAAAGCCAATACTTTAGAAATCAAAAAGCCCCTCTCTGCTTTTCTGCAGTATCACGACCCCACTGAGACAAGAACTGACAACTCACTGAAAAGGCAGAATGACAGAAGGAAAGAAGCACAACAAAGGAAGACATTTTAAAATATATTATCCCTTCAGTGATGCCACCTGGGTGGCAAAATGGGTCATTCCCAGTTTTGTTCCCCTTTACAACTATTCACGGACAAAACACAACTAAGAAAGTCTTAGAACATGGGGGAGAGGAGTGGCTATGCACAGACCATGGGCTGGCACCAGCTGGCACAATGCCAACTGAGGTCTCCCCGAACCTATTTTTCTCCAGTGGGAAAAGAGCCCAGGGCTAGCTTCCCCAGCACTGGGTGCTGCTTCTTAGGAGTCCCCACTCTGCACTCACCTCAGGGGAGGTGCAGAAAAGTCTGTGGGGCTTGACCATTAGAAAGCTCATTGTGGCAAAGAAGAGGGCAGAGTTTGCAACCAGTGCTCATATCTTGGCAGACCAAGTTCTTACCTGCAGTCCTCAAGTGGTAGTTCCAGATAGCAGTTTTGCTCATCTGCAGAGCCAAGACAGAGGTGCAGTTGACCAGAGAACTAGGCAGAACACAGTTCAGCCAGATTCGGGTCCTCAGATGAAGAGTCTTGCCAGTGCTGGACCCTACTCTGACCACCACCCTCCACCCCCAGGCAGAGGAGCTAACTCAGCTTATTCCATTGCTGGGTGCAGTTTCTAGCTCTGCCTGGTCAGAAAGGATGGCCAGAACACCTGGAAGCTGCTCAGCTCAGCAACTTCAAGCAAGGAGTGTGGCAGGCGGAGCTAATCACCCACAGAGCAAAGCCAGTGGCACCACTGGGCCAGAGAACTTGAGGTGCAGGTTGGCTTGAGTCAAGACAACAGACAGTCTTGCTGGACATGGAGTTGTTTTCCCACTCCGCCCACGCAGGAGAGCTAATTCACAGCCCTATTCATTGCTGAATGTAGCTCGGCCCCATCTAACCAGAAAACCTAACCGGAAATACCTTGAAGGCTGCTTAGAGCTGGCTCTCCTGCTTCACTTAGTCAGGGGAGCTAATTAATAGCCCTTCATCTGTTAAGTGTACCTCCCATCCTCACCTGATCAGAGAGCCTGACCAGCAACACCTGAAGCTGATTGGAGCTAGCTTTTTTGCTTGGCCCAGTCAAGGGAGCTAATTAACAGTCCTGCATCTTCTGAGCACAGCGCCTAGCCACACCCAAGCAGAAAGCCTGGCCAGAACACTGGAAAGCTACATAGCCCAGCAATAGTTGAGCACAGACATCAGAGATGATCATCCACAGACCAAAGTCTGTGGTGCCATTTGGTCAGGCCACTTAGGGGACAAATCAACTTGAGTCAAGACCACCAAGAGCCTTGCCATACTTGGACTCAGTTCTCTGGCTCTGCCCAAGCAGAAAAAACAATTTACAGCTCCACCCGTTGCTGAATACAGCCTTCAGCCCACCCACCAGGGAACCTAATGAGAGCACATGGGAAACTACATGGCTCTTCCAAGAGCCCTGCTTATAATGGCACTTAAACACAGCACAACCTGGACTTGCTGCAGAGCAGAACCAGGGACCCCACCTGACAAAGGAACTCAGTGCACAGTCTTGCTTGGTTTAGGCCCCCAAACAATGAGCCGCTCAGGTGTTGGGGCCAGTTCTGCTACCCTACTAGGGCAGAGAAGCTAATTCATAGTTCCACCTACATCTGAGTACACTATGCAGTCTTGATCATCTAAGAAGCCTGATCAGAGAACCCAGGCAACCACGAATTCCAATCTATAGAATCTCTTGGGCAGGGAACCAAGCCAGTAGTCCTATCCAACTGTTCTTAGCCAGTGGCATGTCCCCACCTCAGAGCTCAGCCAGCAGCCTTGCCCCAAAATAGAAGCTAAGGATGTTACCAACAGACACATCCAGAACACCAAGCTAAGAACACTAGTGAATAACTATCTCTTCCTCTTTGGAAGAGGAGATATTCAAATGTGCATATACCTGTGTAAGGAGACAAAGTTCATGAAGAATCAGGTAAATGTGACACTGCCAAAAGAAACTAATAAAGTTCTAATACCCCAAAAGAAATAAAGATCTATGAATTGTGAGATAAAGAATTTATAGTAATTTTTAAAGAAGTTTAGTGAATTACAAGAACACACGGACAACTAAATAAAATTAGGAAAACAATGCATAAACAAAATGAGACATTCAACAAACAGGTGTTATAATTTTAATGTATTTTTATATAAGGTTCTTGGTAACCACATAGGAAAAAGCTGTGGGTAATTATGCAAAAGAACATGATAAAAAAAAGAGTTAAAGCGTACTGATATCAAAAGACATCAAAATACAAAAAGAGAGCAGGATAAGAAGCAAGGAACAATGGATCTAAAAAACAGGCCAGAAACCAATGAATAAAACAACAGTAATTGGGGTGCCTGGGTGGCTCAGTAGGTTAAAGCCTCTGCCTTCAGCTCAGATCATGATCTCAGGGTCCTGGGATCAAACCCCTGGGATCAAACCCCTGGGATCAAACCCCGCATCGGGCTCTCTGTTCAGTAGGGAGCCTGCTTCCTCCTCTCTCTGCCTGCCTCTCTGCCTACTTGTGATCTCTCTCTGTCAAATGAATAAATAAAATCTTTTTTTAAAAAATGACAGTAGGAAGTCCTAACCTATCAATAAAATTTACATTTGAATGGATTAAATTACATTTGAAAGGATCCAAAAAAAAAAAATACAAGATTCAATAGGCTGCCAAGAGGTTCACATTATCCTTAAAGACACACATAGAGTAAAAGGACAGAAAAAGATATTTCAAGCACTATCTATACTTATATCAGACAAAATAGAGTTTAAACTAAAAATGATTAAAAAAAAAAGACAAAGAAGGTCATTATGTAAATGGGTGAATCTATCAAGAAGAAATAACAATTAGGAATATTTATGCACCCAACTTTGAAGTCTCTAAATATATAAAACAAAAACTAACAGAGCCAAAGGAGAAATAAATAGCAATGCAATCATAGCTGGGGAGTTAAATACCCCACCCTTAACAATAGATATATTACCCAGAGATAATCAACAAACAAACAATAAAGGGACGCCTGGATGGCTCAGTCAGTTAAGCATCAGCCATAAGTTCAGGTTGTGATCCCAGGGTCCTGGGATCAAGTCCCATATCAGGCTTCTTGCTCAGTGGGGAGCCTGCTTCTCCCTCTGCCTGCTGCTCTCCCTGCTTGTGTGTTCGTTCACTGTATCTCTCTCTCTCTCTCTGACAAATAAATAAATAAAATCTTAATGAAAAAGAAAAGAAACAATAGATTTAAACACTATGATCAAGCAGACCTAGCAGACATATACAGAATATTTTACCCCACAACAGCAGAACACACATTCTCCTCAAGCACACACAGAACAATTTCAGAGATGGAACATATGTTAGGTCACAAAACAAGTCTTACCAAATTCAGGAAGACTGAAATCATACCAAGTATATTCTCTAACCATAAAGGAATGAAACTAGAAGCTAGTAACAAGAGAAAAACTGGAAAACTCATGGATATGTGTAAATTAAACAACACTCTCCTGAACACTAAAGAATTTAAGAAGAATTTAAAGGGGAAATATTAAAAAGCATCTTGAGACAAACAAAAATGGAAACACAAATGGAAACCAAAACTTATGGGATATAGCTAAACAGTTCTAAGAGAAATGCTTTTCTTTTTTGTTTAAGATTTTATTTATTTATTTGACAGAGATAGAGAAAGAGAGAATAGTGGAGGGAGAGGGAGAAGCAGACTCCCAGCTGAGCAGGGAGCTGGACAGAGGACTTGATCCCAGAACCCCAGGAACATGACTTGAATTGAAGACTGAGCCAACCAGGTGTCCAAAAGAAATGCTTATAACAATAAATGCTTATATTAAGAAAGAAGAGAGACTGCAAATAAACAACCTAATTCTGCACCTTGAAGAACTAAAAAGAAGCTAGAACTAAGAACAAACTAAGCCCAAAGTTAGCAGAAGGGAGAAAATAATAAAAATTAGAACAAAAATATATGAAATAAAGAACAGGAAAGCACCAAAAAGATTAACAAAACCAGGAGTTTGTTTTCTGAAAAGATAAGTAAAATTGACAAATTTTAAGTTAAATGAACCAAGAAAAAAAGAGAGAAGAAACTCTAATCAACCAAATTATAAATGAAAAAAAAAAGACATTACAATTGATACCACAGAAATATAAGGGATCATAAGAAACTGCCATGAATAACTATATGCCAGCAAACTATACAACCTAGAAAAAAATGAAAAAAAAACTCTTATAAGCCTATATCCTACCAACACGGAATTAGTAAGAAACAAAATCTGAACCAACTACTAGTAATGAGATTGAATCAGTAATCCAATATCTTCCAGTAAAGCAAATTATCTGAAAAAGAAATAAATTGATCCCACTTACAATAGCACCAAAACAATAAAATAGGATAAATTTAACCAAGGAGGTAAAATATCTCTACATGGAAAAAACTACAAGACATTGATGAAAGAATTCAAAGATGACACAAAGAAATGGACAGATATCCTGTGTTTATGGATTGGAAGAATTAATATCACTGAAATGTTTGTACTCTCCAAAGCCATTTATTGATTCATTGCAAACCCTGTCAAGATTATAATGGCAATTTTTACAGAAGTAGAAAAAAACAGTCCTAAAACTTTTATGGAACCACAAAAACCCTGGATAGCCAAAACAAATCTGAGCAAGAACAAAGCAGAAGTCATCACATTTCCTAATTTCAAACTATACTCTAAGATATTACAATCAAAACAGTATGGCACTGGCATAAAAAAAGACACATAGACAATGGAACAGAATTGAAAACCCAGAAATGAACCCATGCATATACAGTCAACTAATATTTGACAAGGTTGCCAAGAACACTCAATGGAGAAAAGACAATCTCTTAAATAAATAGTGCTGAGAAAATTGGATTTTCACATGGTAAGAGATTCTTATACCACTTGCAAAAGTAAGTCGTAATGGATGTAAAACTAAATGTAAGACTATAAACCATAAAACTCTTAGACAAAGACAAAGGAAAAAAAAAAAAAAAAACCTCCTAGACATGGGTTCTGGTAATGATATTTTGAATCCGACATCTAATGCACAAGTAACAAAACAAAAATAAACAAGTGGAATTACATGAAACAAAAAAGCTTTGCACAGCCAAAGAAACAACAAAACAGAAAGACAACCTACAAAATGGGGAAAATATTTGCAAATGATATATCTGGTAAGGGCTTAATATCCAAAATATATTTAGAACTCATACAACTCAAAGTCAAAATCATCATCATCATCATCATCATCCAATTTTTAAAATGCCAAAGAACCTGAATAGCTGTTTTTCTAAAAATGATATACAAACGGCCAACAGTTACATAATTAATAAGGAAATGCAAGTTAAAAGTCGAATGGAATATCAACTCATACCTTTGAAATGGTCATCATCAAAAAGGCAAAAGATAATAAATGCTAACAAAGATGTGGGGGGGGAAACGAACCCTCATACACTGTTGATGGCAATGCAAACCGGTGTAGCCACTGTGGAAAATAGTGTAGAGGTTCCTCAAAAAGTTGAAAATAGATCTGCCATTTGATCTGCAATTCTACTTCTGAGAATATAAGTAAAAGGAAATGGAAACACTATGTTGAAGAAATATGTTCACCGCCATGTTTGTAGCTGCATTTTACAACAGCAGAGACATGGAGACAACCTAAGTGTCCATCGATGGGTGAATGGATAAAGATGTCATGGTAGATATATAAATGGCATATTTTTCAACCAATAAAAAAAGAAACATCCTGCAATTTGTGGCAACATGGATGAATTTTGAGAGTGTTACATTCATTCGTAAGTGAAAGAAGTCCGAGGAACACAAATACTTTAAAATCTCACTTATGTGTGCTATATTTTAAAAAAATCATTAAGAAAAACAGGTTTGTGGTTACCGGTGGGGGCCAGAGAATTTAGACAAAAGTGGCCTGGACATACACACTGCCACGTCTAAGATAAATTAGTACTGGGTATGTAGTGAACACATGCTGACTAAGGTTCACCTTGCTAGGTTGTATATTTGAAAATTTAGAGAGTGGATCCTTAGAGTTCTCATCGCAAGGAAAAGAAACATTTTTCTTTTCTTCTTTTTTTTTTTTTTTGTTTCTATATGAGATGATGAGTGTTTTCCAAACTTACTGTGGTAATCCTTTCACAAAATCTTTTTTAAGATTTTATTTATTTATTTGACAGACAGAGATCACAAGTAGGCAGAGAGGCAGGCAGAGAGAGAGGAGGAAGCAGGTTCTCCACTGAGCAGAGAGCCCAATGCGGGACTCGATCCCAGGACCCTGAGATCATGACCCCAGGGGAAGGCAGAGGTTTAACCCACTGAGCCACCCAGGCGCCTCTCCTTTCACAAAATTTGTGAGCTCAGTCATTATGCTTTACATCTTTAACCTACACAGAATATAAAACTGGAAAAAGCTTTTTAAAAAACAGTATAATATATAAGGAAAATATGTTTTCTTGTGATTCATTAAATGGTTAGATTGTCTTGAAGTGCAGAAAGTATCCTATCATCTCACTGAAGTCTTCTGCTCCTTCCAGCAGACTAAGAAAGCATGCCAATAGTCAATAGTCTGTTAATTTTTTTTTTAAGATTTTATTTATTTATTTGACAGATCACAAGTAGGCAGAGAGGCAGACAGAGAGTGAGAGAGGAGGAAACAGGCTCCCCGCTAAGCAGAGAGCCAGATGTGGGGCTCGATCCCAGGACCCTGGGATCATGACCTGAGCCGAAGGCAGAGGCTTTAACCCACTGAGCCACCCAGGTGCCCCAATAGTCTGTTAATTTGATTGCATCTGAGTCCTGGCCCAGTCTGCATCTGCATCTCCACATCTGCATCTGTATCTTACCTTCCTGGAGCACTATTTTCCAAGTATTTAACAGAGGGCTTTAAATAGTATAATTCCTGAGTAAGTATTTGTTAAAAATGAAATTATTTTGCTAGTTTTAATATTAATTGCGAGGCCAATCAAATGCTATCGAGAAAAGCAGAGATGATATAAAGAGGCTTGTAGTCCAGAAGGGTGTGGGAAGAAGAAGGTTACTCTCTTACTTCTGGACTTCAGGAAAGGCCTCACTTAGAAGAGAACCTCTGAACACAGTATGATTGCTCCAGCAAGAGATACAAGCAAGAGCTGAGCAAGACGCCAGTGTGCCTGGACTAGTGCATGCACTAGTTAGGAACCAAAGATGAGGTCAAGGAGCCCATCAGGGCCCTGCAGGTCATTGTGCAACTGGCCTTTGTTTTCTGAGTGTCATGGGAACTACTGCAGGGTTTTGAGCAGAGAAGTGACATCATTTGACTTTGTACTAACAGGACTTCCCTCACTGTTGTATGGAGAATGGGTAGTGGGGCAGAGTAGAAGCAGGGAGACCAGTCAAGGGGTTCTGCCATAATCAAAGTGGCCAGATTGAGGTAGCTTGCTCCACGGTGAGTTCAGGGGGAGTTCAAGTATGTTCTGAAGGTAGCACCCACAGGATCGGTCGTGGCTACAAACTGGTGGGCATCATGGCCTCGCGAACATGTAATTGCACCTTCTCCTCCTCTGGTTTATTTCCCTACCCAATCACAGTGACGCTCTTAATCCACTAGGGGAAATTTTCAATTAACGTTAATTAGAGTCTGCTACATTTTAAGCAAGCTGGCTTTAACTAGTAAGAACAAAGTTCCAGAATGTTCCTGACAGCAACATGCCAAATATTTCCTCACCTCCTTTCCCGTCTTCACCTTCTCCAGTCTAATTGCTTCTCACTTCACATGGAAGACTTGGGATAGCGTTTCGGGATTAACTCACAAAATCCTCCAAAAGAGAAGATCTGTCCCAGAAATTATACGGCTAGCTGTCTTTCTAAGAAAGGCAGAACTTGCAACTGACTCCTAATTCTTTTTGGTAATAAAATTCCTGATCTATGCAATGCCTTTTTCCCATTTCTCAGAACTACATGTTAACAAAAGGTCACAAGCTGGCTCCAGTTCCCTGTGTACTTTGCAAGGTAATATAGTTCTGAAAAGAAAAGCTTAACTTAAAGGTCAGGATACAAAAATCTATTTTTTCTGACTATAAAATATTGAACATTTCCTTAGATTCACACACCATGCTTTAAGTAGCCTGGATCGTATCAACATTCCTTTAAAGTAATGAGAATTTTTAAGTGTCAAAAGATCGGAGGGAAAAAGAAACAAAGCAAAATACACAGAAGGCACTAAAGCCCTATCAACACAAGTCTTTGAAGCTTACTTCCATCCCACTTTATAAAGACAGTCACACATGGAACCAAACACATTTTACATGGATTTGCTCAATCACAGTAAAAATTGTTTTAGGATTTTTCTAACAAAAATGACTCTAAATTTGAATACATCAAATTCTAGTATCAAAAATGAATTCCATTTTGAAATCTGAGTATGGTACCTTTAAGGGGAAAAAAAAAAAAAAAAAAAAAAGTCCAGAGGAAGGCTGGGGTGAAAGTTTTCATGAAGAGTGAATTAAGTCGATACTTCCTCGCATACCCTGGGTACCACAGACAGCACGCTGGCGCCCCCACCTGCCCAACAGGCTTCACAACTAGAAGAATTCCGCCCAATATCCCCATCACAGACCTAAAATTAAGAACTTCACTATTGCCCAGAAATTCCCTGACTCACCTTCCCAGTTTCCAGGACATTCTTCCCTTTTTCTCTTTCACTGAGCTATTTCAGCTGCTCATACCGCCAGCCACAGCAACACTTCTTCAATAGGTCACTACGATTAAGCACTCAGCAAATACTTTCCTTACTTTGTAAACTAAGTTAAAAATTAAGGATATTTCATTTGTTTCAGGTCTTAATTAATCATGAAAAGACACGGCCATAAGCAGCCTAAGGGATGGAATGTTTCATCTTCTTTCCTCACCTTCTTTTCTCACCATTTGGGGTGGGAATCATGACAAAGGCGGCACGAGGAATAGTATGAATTATGGAAACATGAAATAAAGACAGTAAAACTGCTTTGATGTCCCTGACATTCTCTCTCTAGGGATGCAGAGCCATCTCGTGTCAAAGTACCTCACTTACAAATAGACAGTGGATCCTGGAACAACATGGGTTTAAACTGCGTAGGTCCACTTATATGTGCATTTTTTTTCCTACAAATACAGTACAGTATTGTATTTCCTCTTCCTTATGATTTTTTTAATAACATTGTCTTTTCCTTAGTTTACTTTATTGTAAGAATATAGCATATAGTACACAGAACATACAAAATATGTGTTAGTTGACTGTTAAAGTTACTGGTGAGGCTTCTGGCCAACAGTCTATTAGTAGTTAGGTTTTCGGGGGGAAGTCAAAAGTTAAAGGTGCTGACCTGGGACTGGGATTGCGCCCCACATCAGGCTCTCTGCTCAGTGAGGAGCCTGCTTCCTCCTCTCTGCCTACTTGGCATCTCTCTCTGTCAAATAAATAAATAAAATATTAAAAAAAAAAAAAGTTAAAGGTGCATTTTCAACTGCATGGGGTGGTCGGCGCCCCATTCCCCAAGCTGTTCAAGGGTCAACTTGTTGTTGTTGCTGGTTAATTTGTTGTTGTTGCTGTGTTGTCCTGTCTTCTTTTGTTTTGACAAATATTTGGAATGCTATAAGCCTCCCTACTCCTCAATACTCACAACCTTTAAAAAATGCAGGAAAGAAGACTGTCTATCACTTTTCTCAATTTTTCATCATTGTTATGACTCCTGACTGTATTTGGTGATAGTCTAAATACTGGAGGGGGCCACCTGGGTGGCTCAGTGGGTTAAAGCCTCTGCCTTCGGCTCAGGTCATGATCCCAGGGTCCTGGGATCGAGTCCCGCATCGGGCTCTCTGCTCAGCAGGGAGCCTGCTTCCCTCTCTCTCTTTCTCTCTCTCTGCCTGCCTCTCTGCCTACTTGTGATCTCTCTCTGTCAAATAAATAAATAAAATCTTTTTTAAAAAATTAAAATAAATAAATAAAAATAAAATAAATAAATACTGTAGGAGTCTAGTGGTGGGATCTTAAATATGATCAATACTGTAACAAATGTTACCTCTTTCTTCTGGTAGATTTGTAGGGTCAGTAAGTTCTAAAAACTCAAAATATCCATGAAGAAGCAGTAGACAGAAGCAATTTTAACTCATCAAAGCATAAGTTTAAGAATTCACTAATCAGTCTAGGTACTTCTGCAAGGCAGATACTAAACCCTCATGGTTTTAAATTTTCCTTACTAATGAAATTTATCTTTCTTACAGGTAAATTTTTCCAGGATATATATTTCATCAACAGATTTGAAAATAACAATTATTACTTATAAAAAACAAGTTTGGGGCACATGGGTGATCAGTGTGTTAATCATCTGACTCTTGGTTTCAGCTCCGGTAATGATCTCATGGGTCCTGAGATGGAGACCCACATCAGCTCTGTTTTCAGCAGAAACCCTGCTTGAGATTCTCTCCCTCTCTCCCTGCCTCTCCTGCCCACCATGTGCTCTCTTTCTCTCTCTCTTTCTCATTCTCTAAAATAAATAAATCTTTAAAAAAAAAAAAAAGACAAGTTAACTATGGAAGTTTTCATTCTAATATTTCAGAAATGTATAGTTAACTTAAATTACTTATCCAGAAAATAGTTGCCTTAGAAATTATATCAGCAATAACCTAATGATGGTTAAATATGTTCCACTCTACAATTTAGATAGCTGTTTTCTATGTCCCTTGAAATTCTTTTAAGAGAACGATAGAGTACTGTAGAATAAAAGAACTTGAAGACCAAAGCTAGCATTGCTTTCAAAAAGCTGACAAAAATGTAGTTGATTATGAAAAGAAGAAAACAGTTTTATATCAGAAAAACAATGACTAGACATTGTTTACTGCTTCTCTGAAGTGGACAAAAGCACTTAAAACAATGAATGAGTTGGGGGATATGTTTTGTAAAATCAGTAAATAAATCAATTAGTATTTTTTCTGTGAAGATGTATACTTATTGTATCATGAAGGCTTAGATTTTTTTTTTTTTTTTTTTAACAGACAGTGAGAGAGAACACAAGCAGGGAGAACAACAGGCAGAGGGAGAAGCAGCTTCCTGCTGAGTAAAGAACCTGACATGGGGTTGGATCCCAGGACCCTGGGCTCATGACCTGAGCTGAAGGCAGTTGCTTAACCAGCTGAGCCATCCAGGTGTCCCAAGGCTTGGCTTTTGATAAGCAACTACACGTAATAACAAAATTGGATAAATAAAGAAAATAAACATACCCTTTTGGCAAGGTGCATTGTTATGTGCTATATGGAGAGCAATGAATTGAAGATATATTCAGCCATTTTGTTTAGGTGGGGAGGTCAGGATCTGTTTTAAGGGCTCTAAATACATTATCTCTTATGGTCAACACAATAGCAGCATGAAATAGGTAATGTTATTTCCATGTTAAAATAAGAAACTTTCTGGTTTTATACTTTAAAATAATGTTAATTAAAACATTCCTAAAAGGTAGTTTTCTAAGAGTAGGGAAAAAGGCAAATCACAGTTAACTTCTACCCCTTCTCAAAAGTGATTTGAAACACACAAAATATAGGTTAAAAAGGTTGATAACTTGTAGTTGTATTTCAGAACCATGAGAATAAAATGTAACCAGATAAATTATAGTAAGTCCCTATATCAGAAAGAAAGGTATTTTGCAATGAGTTCCTCAGGGGAGATAAGTTTTTTTTTTTTTTTCCTTAGAACTAAATTCTAAAAGAATGTCTCATATGAGGATTTATATAGGGCACATTAAATAATGTAATAGATGGTTTCAGAGTAAATGAAGGAGCAAATTTCCTATGCCTCTCTCTTATTGCGAATGCCATAAAAACTGAGAACTTCCCATTACACTGCGGCACAGGCAGGGTGTCTGGAAAGGGCAAAGCTGATGGCCAAGTACATTGCTTTTCAGCCACAGAAACCAACTCAAGGACACAACTTAAAGCCTGCTGAGGAGTCGATGTCCATTGTTTCCCTGGGATGGTCTTTCCTAATAGATGCTTCCTTCAAATGGGCATTTTTAAAAGGCTAGAATAGGGCAATTTGGGGTTATATTCTTGGACAAACGCCTAGTAAGCTCCTAGGTCTGAATTTAAGGATAGACCTGCATACTGTAGATACCACAGAAAGCTGTACCAGCATTTTAACCCTGCGAGTACCCTCCTCACATGGGACTCTGAACACAGGTGAACCAGCTTACCAGGATTTTTCTCACACGGTCCCTTTGGATTTGCTCCTGGAGAGATTATACTTAGTACAAGAATAGAAAGCAATGCTTTCAAGCACTAGCGTATAATTTTAGTTCAACTAAATGATCACATAAAGGTGGGGCAGCCTGGAGGGGCTCAGTCAGTTAAGCATCTGCCTTCAGCTCAGGTCACAATCCTGGGTCCTAGTATCCAGTCCCACATTGGGCTGCTTGCTTGGCAGGGAGCCTGCTTCTCCCTCTGCTTGTCTGCCTACCACTCCCTCTGCTAGTGCTCTCTCCCTCTCTCTCTGTGTCAAATAAATAAATAAAAAGAAATCTTTTAAAAAATAAATAAATAAAGGTTAACTAACACATTCATAATAACAAGAATCAGTCCTTGCCTAGAGATTATTCGGGAAATTATGGTTAAAGTTAGAAAAAGAATTAGGATTACTTCCAAAGGCAGAGTAGAAATTAAGGTGATTTTAAAGTCATATTCCAGTTTATTTCTATTCCTATTTTATGTCTAAGATTTTATATCCTCTTTTGATTAAGCCAAGTTATTTTCAACTCTATTGAAAAGTTCACTAGCATATGGATGTTTATAAATTCAGGAGATTGGGATTTAAATAATTTAGAATGATGACATTACCTTGTGATCTCATTTTCTACCTTCTTGAGTAGAAAACAGACATTTCAACTCAACTGCAAGAATTTTGCAGGCTAAGAAAGATGCGGACAGCAAAACAATAGATTCTGAAATCCCCAAAGCAGTCAAAGACTCCCACCATAGGCTTCCCTACCGCCTTAGCCAAGCCTCAAACAGGCAGTCACTTTCGGGAAAGTAAGTGGTGAAAGTAAGTGAAAGAGGTGACCGAAGGCATGGCAGCAGCCCCAGCACCACTGACAAGTTTGTCTTCCGCGGCAAGACTCAATTTTGTCATATCTGAGCCTTCTAAAACTACACACAGCCGTATCCGCTTCCTTCGGCAAAATCTTCCAAATACTCAGAAAGCCCTTTTTCTGCTTGTCTTTAAAGCAAGTAAAGTTAAAAAAAAAAAAAAAAAAAGTAAAGTCAAGATAAGTTAGTTTGCCTACGATATGTTGCTTGAATTTTTCTTTTTAACCAAGGCAGGTAACTGCTAAGCTGAACAATCAAAACCCTTACGACTCAATCAGAAAATAACTCTATTCTTTGTCCTACTGCCATGTAAGCTTACTCTGTGAGCCTCTTCTTTTCCTGCCCCTGTATGAAATCTCTGATAAAGTCCACGTCTTCAATCACTATTAGAGAATAAGAGGACTCCCATTCACTTTCAAGCACAAGAATAGTCATAAATGTACCCAGCCAAGTGCAATTTTCTAAAAAGCCTGAATTTAATTTAAAGTGAAAGCATCCTGCCCCTCCTGGGTTCCACAAGCTCAGAGGCTATAATGGGGCTATAGTCAACTTCTTTTCTATTTCCCTCCCTCACTGCCTCTTCTCCCAGCTGGTTTTCTGACTCTGATTTGGGTCCATCTGGATTTGGAGCAGAGGAAAGAAGAGAGGTAAGAGGCAGAGCAAGTGTAACCTGGTGCTGGTTTCTCCTTGCAGCTGTCTGC
>NC_081557.1:112126714-112158387 GCF_022355385.1 Mustela nigripes | reverse complement strand
ACACACACACACCTTGCTGGGAAGGAAGAACAAAGCACACTCCTTGCCTTGGCTGGCTTTTGTGGTACTTTAGCCTGAGAACTGTCTGTACTTACAGAGAGGGCAGAAATAAACAACTTTCCTCCAGCAGGCATGTTTGGTCCTTCTGTCCCTGTAAATTCAGGAGTCCATCCCCTGGTACAGAGTCCTCCTGAATAGGATTCAATCGTCCCCGGAACAGCTGTTTCTCCTGGGAGCTCACATCTGGTCCACCGCCCCCGACCCCGCCCCTGGCACCCAGTTCACCTGGTCAGCTCTTTCCTCCGCCCTGCCAAAGAAGGATCAGAGCCTGCCTCTTGCCTGTGAAGTCCTCAGACAGGATGGCCCCTAGGTCCGCCCCCCCATCTCACCCCCACAGGACTTCAGGAAAACAGATTCATATTATGTACCTGATCTTCTAGCGCCCTCTTCTGGAACTTCCCTTCCTCAACATCTTTGCCGTTGTGGAAGACCCCCAAATCCAGAACACTTCCAGAAGCTCTGCTTTCTTGATTTGACTGAACCCTCACAGGTTTCAGTGTTGCTGAACAGCAGCAAGGATATATCTGTTATGTCCTGTAATATGTTCCTAAAGTTAGATGCAAAGGAAGCGAGGTTCCTTATCACGTGCCCCTTACCCATCCAAAAGTAGAGACGGATGGGCCTCTAAGCTTTCTGTCATGACATCAGAATTGAAGGAAGATTCCAGTGGTTTCTCTCCAAGTGTATTGGAAGGATGTGACTGGAATGCTGCGTACTAGCTCCATCATTTCTAATGTTGAAGGGAAATACCGTCAATTTCTTTTTTAGAGTTCAGTAAACAGATCAGGTGAGCAGTCTTCCCGGGGAGCCCTCCAGCTACTTCTACAGAGACTAGGAGAACCACTTCCTACAGCAGTTGGTTCTCATTGGAAGATCTCCTTTCGGGTGATGACAACATAGGACTGTCTACCAACCCAAGGCATAAACTGGTGCATGATTCATCACTACCTATATATTTCCCAGAGTCCATCTATGGAGTTCCAATTATTTCCAGAAACTCCAGGCCACAGGACTGTATAAGTTCTCCAGATTGGCTGGCCATTCCACTGGATTTAGAATGCACATGGAACACATTTGGAATAACATCTTCTGTTAGCACAGGTCCAAAAATATCCATTACCAAGGGAAAGAAAAGTTGATATTTGCACAGTATGCTCTGAGGGTAACCTGCTTCAAAATTGCCTACAGTGCTTGGTAAATATAAGGATTTCCATACCTGCTCTGAAGATACCAAACCAGAACTTCTAGGGTTTGGATACCACAAGTTATATATTGAAGAAATACTCTAGCTAATTCTTATATACACATATATGAGAGCCCTGAGATAGAGGATCAAAGAAGTAGAAACCAGAGAAAATACCTAAAAATTTTTAAAAGTCTAAAAAATCATACTTCCTTTAAGCCTTTATTCCTGATTGTCTTGCCTGACGACCTCCTCCTCTGCCCTTTTAGAAAGGAAGTTGACTTCAACAACTAAGAGGTAGAAGAGGGAAAGAAGTTATAAAAGTAAGATTAACAAAGGTAAAATTCCTATTTATAAGGCGAGGGCTGAAAGATGCCATCTAGGGTGACACCTGGATGGCTCAGCCGATTAAGTGTCTGCCTTTGGCTCAGATCATGATCCCAGGGTCCTGAATGGACCCCCGCATTGGGCTCCCTGCTTAGTGGGGAGTCTGCTTCTCCCTCTCCCTCCGTCTGTTGCTCCCCCTGTTTGTGCTTTCTCTTTCTCTGTCTAATAAATAAAATCTTTAAAAAAAAAAAAAAAAGAAAAAGAAAGATGCCATCTATACATGATGAAGCAATAAATAAAAGCATAAGTATATTATTTAAAATGATAAATGTCATCTCAAAGATCTAAAAGTAGTAAACAAAAGTGTATATTGGCAGGACCAGCAACAGTATTAAACAAGCTGAATCTACAGTGTGATTTTTTAATACAGATATGTATTATTTTAATGTTTAAATAGACTTTTCAAAATACATTTTATTAAAAATACTGATATACAATACATCCTTACTTTTAGTGTGACTCATATGGACTCTTCCTCCCTTGGGGTCTGAGGGATTGCTTCTGGCAGGTCTTTTGAACATTCCAGGACCTTCTTTTCCTGTTAGGTCTGGAATGCTTTGAAATGTCTGCTTTTGTGCTCTCTTAGCTATTTCATTGGTGAAATCAGCATCATTCTGCTGTCAAAAAGCAAAGCAAAGATGAAAATTAAACTTTTTTTTTTTAAGGAAGTGGCTAAGAAGAAACTGTTTCCACAGAGCAATGACACTGTCCATGTAACACTATTAAACACCCCCTGTTAACAGTTGCACAGAACATAACGGTTGAATCACTTCATGCCCAATGTAGCAGCAGTTGTATGTCCCTAGAGCACTGGTAGGGTGAAGGCAAGATCTGACCATTGATCACAAGCTTTTATTTCCACTGGATACTTTCCAGTGTTGCCAATGATACATGTCCTATGGGGGTTCTTTCCCAGAGAGGGCCGTGTGTGAAAGATGGACAATTACCTTAATTTTAAAATAAAATGGGAAGAATGTAAGAAAGGAAACATTTATTGAGTTCTGACAGAATGCTCAATATTTTAAATTACTTTATTGCATTTCTTTTTTACCCTATGAAGGAGATTATTAATTTCACTAATTTATTAGATGAGGGAGACTGGTGTTCAGGGAGGTTAAGTAGTTTGACCAAGATCCATTTAGAAAGCAGTGAAGTAAGATTCAACCCTCGGTCTGTCTAAAAATCTCTTCAGAGCTACTGGTTACTGGTAGATAGTCTGTGGGAAATCCATCCCATGACGGGATTCTTTCAAGGATGATGTGTTATATAATGAATAATAAAGTATTCGAATCAAAATACAGTGAGTGTCAGTTCCCTTCTCCTTCAAAAACCAGGTCCCAGCCAGCATCTCTTGGGGTTAAGTGAGATGAAATCGTCTATGTACATTCCCAGCTTGAATTCAGACTCCTTGGAGGCAGGAAACGTTGTATTCATCATGGTATCCATAATTCTTAAAATGCTGCACATGGCATATGTTCACTATTTATCTCCTGAATATTTAATGATTAAACAATGAGTTGAAAGAAGATGGCATTGAAGATTCTATTCCTCTTCCGAAAAACCAAAGAATTGACTGAAAAGTCTACAAGACAGCAAAAGGGACAAAGACGGACATTTTGACATAATCAGCCTGAGACACTCATGTTGACATTGTCTAGTCAAAGAGTCATGTCGTGTGGTGACCAGACAGCAAGCGGACAGGGTCCTTGTGGTCTTAGGGCCACGTGAGAGACCAGCCCTACCCACCGCATTCAGCCCTAAAGCTTCAGCCCTAAACCGCAGCTTGCAGAGGCACATAAACCACATAGCTGAAAGTAGGCAGAGAAAAATAGATTTGCCCTTAAGCTCATTGCAAGAAGTTCTGATCTGAGGCAGTGTAGTGTAACAGCACAAAATGAGGAAGCTTTAATTCACCAGCAGATTGTTCTGTTGATTGTTCTATTGAATCATCTATGCAATGACCAAGGTGACTCCCACGTGATTGCACTGTGCTTGAATCCTATAAAACTGCTGTGAACCAATAAACGTGGTCTCAGCATTAGCTGTGACCCTCCTGATCCCATTCCTTGTGTTTCTTTCTTTCTCATTCCCACCCCCAAACTCAGGTTTCTCCGTTCAGTCCAGGCTGGTCCTTGATAACGTCAAAATGAAAATCACTGATTTCTTCTTCTTCTTTTTTTTTTTTCCTTAACCAAGTAATGAAGGGCACAGAAATAGCCAGCTTCCTTCTCCTCTTTTTTCCTGGAGCCTGATCACAGATCCATTACTTCCCAACCCCTGCTCCCCTGTTCATGAATCTAGCATCATGCCTTAAACCTACAGGGCTGCTTCTGGAGTGAATGTTCAGTAGCCAGACCACCGTATATAACTGGTGAATTCCCGAGAGTCCTTGTGACTACTGGAGTCGCTGTGAGAACTTTCGGTCTTAAATAGCATTTATGAATTTCAAGTGATGTCTGGGCTTTGAGTTGTGCATGTTTCAACGAGGGTTCAGTGTGAGGTATATACGTAGCTCTGTGCTTAACTCCATGGACTCCCCCAAGAATTTGAGTGGGTAACTGAAAAAAACCCTTCAACTGCTCAGCATGTCTATTATACACCTCACAGCCCTGGTTAACTCAAAATTCACTTTCACAAATCCGTATTTTCCCTACACACACTACGACACACATACACAAATGCATGTACACAGCTACCAATGAGTGTGGCTGGTCAGTGAGGGAGGAAAGAAATATCAAAATATATTAAATCTAAGATTCTGTGCAAAAGATCAGTTGTTTGATGGAGAACACTCACACTATGGTGACGATCACTTCCGGCCTTCAGTCTTTAATCAAATAAGACATTCTTCACCTCGGTTTTTAAAAGTATCAGTCAGCTATTTCTGATGCATTTTTCACACTGAAAATTAATCCAAAGTCTGTGCTATGACTAACAACTTCCATTACAAACAGTGGCATCCAGCTACTGATTTATTATCTACTCCCACTTGCCATAATATACCTCGGGTCCTTTTTTAGAAACCTTCTCAGATTCACCGTGGCTCCCCATAACTAAGTAACAGAAGCAAATCCACTGTGGTCCCAGCAGAATCCAGGTGTAATTTTACTTGCCATCTTGAAAAAAGCTGAGACCTGGCTTCCAGATTCAACTTCCTCTTGAACTTGGCATCTGTTTTGCCTGGTTTGCTCTTCAGCAATTTATCATTTCTCTTACTTTAAGGCAAGCCCTGCAAAATGCCAACGTACCTGGACTTTTTACTGACTACATTTGAAACTACATTTACTGAGGACCATTTCGACTAGCTTAATTTGTCTTCATGACAGCACGTTAAATATGAGCACTAATTTTATACAGAGAAGAGGGTTTCTCTAATGAAAAATGAGCAATGTTAAATCTACAAAGGATTTTGGGTAATGAGTTCATTTTGTTTCTCTGAATGTCAAACACTGGCAACTTCACTCTTAAAATCAGGGGGGTCTCATCTAAGTGTTTGGAGACCACTCACTGTCCTCTCTAAGATAGGCTAAACAATTAAATTTGTAGAAGATCTACGAACCATACAATCCACTCCCTGATAAAACAAGTCGTCTTGAAGTAACACATTGTTGGACCGGTTTGTGGTATCATGATGTTTATGCTAAAATAGATTTTATAACTTCCCTTGAGGAAATGAAGATATAGACACCTTAATATCATTCCCCCTTAATATCATTTCCCCTTAATTGCCATATGATATATTAATATCATTGCACAAGTGATCTGATCTAAATATCTGCTTAACCTCCATTCTTCACCTCCTATTTAATTTCTTTCTTATTGCACAGGATGTTGAATTTCTTGTTATGAAAGCATAAACGAAAATTACCTGCCTCCCCAAAAGAGGAAACACTTTCATTAAGGAAGAAAAAGAAGGCAAATAGGAAGAGAACTCTGACTCCTGAGCCATATCACTCCGAGCTCCACCCTCAAAAGCTGGCCAGACATTGCACAACAGACCTGGCGTGTGCTCCTCATGTTCTGTGTACTATAATGTGACCTATGTTCATAAAAAAAGACAATCTTTCCATTCCAAATTACAGCAAAAAGGATGAGAATGAATATCTCCATCTTATGTAACCACTCATTGTTCTGCTTCCATTCTAGTGGGTCTTAATCTGGTACCTACAGATAGAACTGAGAGAGTCCATGACCCTGGACTGGGAAAAAAAAAATAAGAAATACATCTTTTATTATCTTAAATATCTTTAAGTGAAATTTAGCATTGCATTCCATTATAAATGTAGGAAAGAAGTATTAGTGGTACCTGTCATTTTTGTCACAAATAGCAGAGATATTTTCATATCACACTACGGTTGTCCCAGACACCTCAAAATATTATTTATGTGCATGCCTAATTTTCAGTCATGATAGTTATTAAATCAACTTCCAGACTGCAACCAATGTGCCTGTTTAAAGATGCTCGTGCCCTGGCAGCGATGAGCAGCAGGGCTCTCATGTAAGTCGTGCATGACTACATTGTACACCTGAAACTAATTGTACACTATAAGTTAACAAACTGGAATCTACATTAAAAGTTTAATGAGTAAGAAAATAAATAAATATATTTGTGCAAAAGAGCTGGCCGACTACTGGATAATTCCTCATCTCAGAGATACTCATTTAATACGGAAATCAAATATTTGCATATCCATACCCAGACGATGGCTTTGTTTTCCAGCAGTCCACATCTGTACTCGTTTGTGGACCAAATGTGGAAAAAGATGAAAACTTACACATTAAGGTTTTTCAGATCTACATGGATGCGATTTTGATTCCTAATCCTCCATAGGACAACACCATTTGTGAAACATGAACAGGTCACAGTCCACAAGTAGTTAGCCTTCACACTGATAAATATTTAAAAGATAAGGTTGAACTTTAACTTGTCTATATTTTAAATTGTTTATCTTGTCAATTAATACATAAATACAGAAGCATACATATTACTACATCACAGTCTTGTTTAATCTGACGGCAAAAGCATTTTAATACAACTGATTTCCTTTTCAATCCCATAGATTTTATTGTATGCATTTAAAATAGTATCTTGGGAAGGGACTCACAGGCTTTAACAGATAGCCCTAAGGTGTTTGTATTAGTTCCCTTATTGCTGCTGTTGGGTCCCCAATAATGGGTCCGTGATTAAAGGAGCGAGACTGATAAAAAGCGAAAGTTAAGCAAAGCTTTATTTCGCGCCAAGCATCAAGAATCAAACCGAGCATCAAACAGACTGGTCGGGGCCGCCCCTTACAGAGAGGACGACCCCGCCCTGCCTCACAGACTAACTTTTATAGAGCAAAGGCCATGTGGTTGGGCCTGGCCACACACAGGTGGCCAGTGAAATTGTAACACACAGAGAAAGCTGCACAGTCATGCTGGGTGACCAATTGAATTACAATTTACCCTAGTAGACATTTGAACCAGCCTATCACCTTGGTCAGAATTGGCACCCAAAAGGTGCCCAAAGGGCGGGGCCCATACTCCTTGGTAGCTAGGAAGACAGTATGCACCCCCACTGATCTGATGTCTCCACCTGGCCTGACCCACCCTTGTATTTGGGCTTTGTTACCTGGGGCTGGTTTCCAGGACTTGTTTTTAAGTAAGTTCCCCTGGGGCGGCGGGGGGGGGGGGGGGGGGGGGGGGTAGGCGCAGAGTCAATTTAAGTTTTACAACAAAATGGCAGTTCAACCAGGGTGGGGCTGCTCTGGCTGAATAGGCCCTTATACTGCTGCTACAAATAACCACAAATTTAGAAGCTTAAAACAGCACAGATTTGTTGTTTTACAGATTTAGAGGGTAGAAGTCCAAAATGGGATCACAAAGCTAAAATCAAGGTGTCAGCAGAGCTGTGCCCTTTCTGGAAGAGAGGCACACATCTTGGCTGGTGGCTACCAACCAGCAAGTACATCTCTCCAGTCTCTGTTTCCATCCTGGCAGCTCCTCTCACCGGCCAGCCTCCTTCCTTCACTTGCAAGGAAACTTGTCATTATATTGCACCCACCTAGCTAATTCAAGATAAACTTAATCACATCTGCCAAGTCCCCTTTGCCGTGTCAGGTCACATAGTCACAAGAATTAGAACATGGATATCTTTGAAAGAATACTGTTCTGCCTACTATAGTGTCTAACACACACACACACACACACACACACACACACACACACACACGTTAAGAAGCCCCGTTGCATTTCCTACCACCCTTCCTGATATTACAAAGATATCAGGGACACCTTCCACCACTCAAAAAATAATGTGCCATGTTCTTTAATTATGTTCAAAATTTTATTTAGCTAACAACTACCCTTGAGATTCACAGTCATGTTCTGGAGAATAAAGCAACATTGTAATCACAGAATCTGTAACATAACTCCAAAAGCTCAGTGACAAAGGTTATATACACAGATCTAACAAGTTGAAGTCTAGAAGTTATACAAAATTGGTACAATATATTGAATAAAGCAAAATGATTTCAAGGAGAGTATTTGTCTATCCTATATCCCTCTGATTTAGCAAAAGCTTCAGTGAAAAAATTCATGTCTGTTTTTTTCCCCAACAAGAGGTCACCTAAACAATCAGTCCTTAAGCCAAGGTCAAAGTTGATTGTTACAAATCAACGTTACAAAAGGAGTTAGAAGAGTTACATTTTATTCCATTTTAGTTTTATTAAATGTCTCTCAACTTGCCTTGCAATGCTGGGAAATTTAATTCAGAGTTCATTCTCTCCACACACAACCATTCTCTCTCTCTCTCTTCTTTGTCAAATAAGTATTGATACATTTACGTGGTGTTCTTAGATGTTTAAAAACCTAACACAGAATGTATAAGCACAGGATCAAGTGTTCGTGCCTACTGATCTACTTAAGCTCTCCCATTTTCTCTCCCCTTCCTACCTTGCAAAAAAGCACCTCTGATGTTCCAAACCAGAGCCTGCCTGGTTTGATGGCATGAAATTGCCCTTCTCATTTCTTCACTGTTGAATTGATGTCTCTGTTGTGTTCTTTTGTAAAGATCTGATTCTAGAGTTGTTTAAAATTACCTTCTGAGAGATGACTGGTGATCACCTTCAAGTAATAGCATTAACATGATTTTTTTTTAAAGATTTTATTTATTTAGTTGACACACAGAGATCACAAGTAGACAGAGAGGCAGGCAGAGAGAGAGGGGGAAGCAGGCTCCCGGCTGAACAGAGAGCCCGACATGGGACTCGATCCCAGGACCCTGAGATCATTACCTGAGCCGAAGGCAAAGGCTTAACCCACTGAGCCACCCAGGTGCCCCTAACATGAATTATTTTAACCATGTAATTTGTTTACATGATTCTGAATCTCCAATATATCTCTGTGAAGCAGATAGTAATTTTGTTATTTTATAATAATAAAAGGTTTTCTTTTTATTACTACATGTGTATGTAGAGAAACAAACATCATATATGTAGACATCATGTCTAAAGGTCAGATTAAGAAAATGAAGGAATTGGCAGAAATCTCTTTACCCCCTGATGTATATGGTTATAATGTTCTGTATAGTTCAGGCAGACAGTTTTCAGACACTTTTCACCTTGTTGCTTTTTTTATACAAAGCTGCTGCAGAATTTATTTTACTCTAGACTAAAAATCATATTATTTTTCTCCAAATAAAGTAATTTAATAGAAAAAAATTCTCCAGATATTCTTAAACACTTTTGTAAAGTCATGGTTTCTTAATCAAACTTGAAGCTTTCTAGAATCCAAAGGACATTAATAGTCAATTTTTTCCCTTTCCTTCATTTACATACAAATTCTTTTCTCCTACCTAAATGCCATCAAGTTATCTTAAATTAGTGATGAGGTGGGAAAATAGGAAGAGCGGAATATTCTAGGAGGTGCAATAATTATTGCTTTAGCAGTCCGGTACGGCTAATTGTCTTTGGTGCTGTGCTATTTAACAAAGGAAGCCCAGGAGGGGCAGTCGTCTCCCTGCCCGTACCCATGGGAGCCTTATTGCCATCTCAGGTAATTCATGGGCAGTTCTCTCCTGGAAAACTTTCTACCCTCAGCACCATGGCATGATTGCTATTTTGGACAATGTGGCTCCGACGGATTAAATATGTGACATTTAGTGTTTGTTTATTTGTTTATTTGCTTTTATTATTCTTTGCTAGGGAAAAAAAAAGTTAAAAGGAACGTGAGGAGCTAGCGTAAAATAATGGGTGTCCAGAAACATGCATCCTGATCTTAAGTGAACCACTACCACTACCTACCAGTGGTGGGACCTTGAAGGAATCACAATTACCTCCCCGGGCCCCACCATCCCCTACCTCCCATCCCGCAGACCGCTCCACGCTTCTTGGCAAACTTAACATACAGTTTTCATTTTTTTACTCTAGTTATCAGCTATGTTGTTTCCCAAATATTTTAGTAAATCTTAAAGCAAAAAGCAGAGTAAAGCAGCTGATACACCATCAGTGAGACGATGTTTTTTGTTTAAGTTCATAAAAAAAAAAAAAAAAAGAAATGAATTGAAAGATGGGAAACGCAATTCCATTAACAGTTGGAAAGTTTTCCTCATTGAAGGTGGCCGAGAATGCAGGTGAGACTCCAAAAGACAATGGTTTAGGTGAAACTGAGCTTTGTGAGATAGGGAGAGAAATTTGCCAAATACTCCAGAGAGGAAGACGGTCAAGTAGAAAAGGGAAAATAAAGCCTGGGGTATGGATCTAAGAAAAAAGTAAAGAAGTGCACCTGCAGTGTAACTTCTCCTCAATCACAATCATAATAATTACTTAAGTTATTAAAGCTTGGGTGGGAGTGCATCTCTTGTGGGAATACTGAAAGGCAGGCCTTTGGCTCTACACTTGAGATAAACAAACTGTTCTAAAAGGGACAAAGGGCGAGAATTTCAAGGTTCCTAGGTCACATGGTCTGTGTCGCAGCCGCTCAACTCTGCCCTTAGGTCATGCTGTAAACAATAGGTGAATGAATGGGTGCTGCTCATATCCATCCTAGTAAAACCTTATTTTTGGACACTGACATTTGAATTTCATATGATTTGCATGTTTCACAAAATACTTACTCCTCATTTTTTTTCAACCATGTAAAAACGTAACGTCCACTCTTAATTCGAGGGGGGGTGGTTACAAAAATTGTCAGGAGGCCAAATTTGACTTGCAGGTCATAGTGATAGTTTGCCAAACCTTGCTCTAGGTCAGAGGGAGAAGCAGAAGAAATAACACAGCATTTATCTGGTGGATGAGGAAGTGTCCCCAGACATTCAGCGAAAGTAGGAAGAGTTCTGGACGATCACTAGCTGGGGAAGTGGTTTGACTGAATTTAATCAGATCCCTAAGAAGTAGCTTGGGCCCCAGATGACAGTTAGATTACAAGCGGAACAGATTGGGAGTGTTGGCCAGGCGTATTAGTTGGAACTCTGCAAAAAATTCAAAATAATTTTGACCAGTATGAGAAAAAGAAAAATAAGAAGGTAGAATTAGCATAAGGACTCATGTGTGTCTCACTGAGCACAAGTACAAGACAGTATGAAATAACTCTCAAATTTCCAAAAGAGTCTCTTGAAGAGGCAAAATGACAAACGCCTTGAAAGAGAGGAGTCAAATTTGAAAATCTAAAAAGGATTAGAGGAAAGAGGAATAGCTTGAATGGTGGCCCAGAGGCAAGAGTAAGTCGGATGTGCTGTGAATTCCTATAGAGAAATAAGGCGATGGGAAAGGAAACCCAGTGGTGGTCCACCCATCCACCTCCTGCCATGGAAAATCAGTGCTCGGAACCTCTCCTCCTGTTTCAAGGCAGGACCACACCTGAGACCAGAAGAGAGAAGCCGTTGGGGCGCCTGGGTGGCTCAGTGGGTTAAGCCTCTGCCTTCGGCTCAGGTCATGATCTCAGGGTCCTGGGATCGAGCCCCAAGCAGAGAGCCTGCTTCCTCCCCCTTCTCTCCCTCTGCCTGCTTCTCTGCCTGCTTGTGATCTCTGTGTGTCAAATAAATAAATAAAATTTAAAAAAAAAAAAAAAAGAGTAGAGAAGCAGGCAGGCCCAGGAACACTCAGCCACTCTCAGGGAATCCTGACACACAGAACCCACCCACAGAACCAAGTGCCCAGGGAAAGGCCTAAGGTTGAATCAACTGAGGTCACGAAACTCCAAAAGGAGGAGGGCTGCAGGCCTATGTCAAAAGGTGTATGCACCGAAACAGGAGTACACTGAATTGTTTGAATTATATTGACTGGAATGAACAACTTCCAGGAATGGGTCAGTGCTTTTCTTTCTCTCTAGCCATCCACCTCATCCACCTCCAAGGAGAAAGAGTAGTTCTCATAGTAGTCAAGGTAGAAAGGGCTCCAAGGATACAATGAGGGCCATGCAAAAGGGAGGGGATTGTTGTCGAATACAGAGGAAATCAAAGGAAGATCTGAGGTAAAGACTCATTCGGCCTCTGGGCCCTCTGTACCCTTGTAGGTGGCTTCTTCCCCTGGGAGCTGGTCTTGAGGTGGCAGAAGCAGGGAGACCAGCCCTGAGCTGCTCTTCACAGGGGAGGAGTCCTCAGCTGGGAACACCTAAGAGAACATTTCATGCGTTTCTCTTCCCATGCCCTTCTTCACCTTCAGAGCAATAGGATTGTGCAGCATCAGGATCAGAGGCCGCAACCCAGCCATCCCTTGTGAGGTCTGCTCATGTGGACAACAGAGTGGTCAAAAGACCTCCTTGGCTGGAGTATCCCCAGATCATTTTGTCTCCATCAAGGACCTCTTGGCAGTGTCAGAGCTACAGTTGGGGGACTGATGGAGAATTCAGGAATTCAGCATCGGAGTCAAATCCCTTTCCGTCAGAAACTAATTTGTTTCCATGCTGGGGGTCAGGCTGAGCATCTGTGTCTGAGCCAGGAAGAGGGTGTAGGCAGGGGGCTGGCACGCAGCGCGGCGGCAGGCCCAGGGGCAGGGCAGTGAAGGAGGGCACCGTGTTAACCTGATGGGAGGAAACATGACAGGGAGATAGAGCTCACTCTGTTTAAAAGAGGTTCTTTCCCTTTTAAAAGACTCATTAGGTAATGTTGGTGCTGTACTCTAAGGCCTGGGGAGGAAAGAAAAACTTCCCAGATTGGTCCTCAGAAAACAGTCCAAGTCAGCCTCTATCGTATGCCTCAGGGAGAGACCTCTCTGGACACCTACCATGATGAACACAGCATCTGTGCTGGCACCAATACGGAAACAATAACCAGGACTCAAACCCTCCTCCCTTAGATCATAAACTGATCATTAGCATGGGAGAAAGGGAGCAGTTTGGGCCCACCTGGGATTATGCAATTAGAAACAGTCTGGAAGGTTTTATGTTTTCCTCCGAGGCAACCACAGGGATGAAGAGCAGAGAAATGAGAAAGACCGACAAGGGACAGTGCTCTGCTGAATCTCACATCTTCGCATCTGAAACGTTTAGAATGCAAGGAGTTACCAGGCCTTGTGGAATGTGACTCCCGCGTGCGGGATGCTTTCCTTTTTTACTTAGAGATGTGTCTATCCTGAGGTGGTCAGAGCCCCCAGGGAATGTGACAATCCTGACTGGGGTTCCTGAAAGGAAAAAAAAAAAAATTAAAAATACTGGTGCAGGGGCACCTGGGTGACTCAGTGGGTTAAAGCCTCTGCCTTCAGCTCAGGTCATGATCTCAGGGTCCTGGGATCAACCCCCGCATCGGGCTCTCTGCTCCACAGGGAGCCTGCTTTCTCCTCTCTCTCTCTGCCTGCCTCTCTGTCTACTGGTGATCTCTGTCTGTCAAATAAATAAATAAAATCTTAAAAAAAAAAATACTGGTGCAGCTTATGCTCAGAGTCTGTCAGTGCTCAGATTTCCCTACTGTGTGACAGTGCACTTAAGACAGAAAAGAAAATGCAAAAGGAAAAGACATTGCGAGGCTTCTTTATCTTCGATTCCCTCTTTGGAGGCCATGAACAATAGAGTTAATAGGTGTTTTCTAACTTTGGTCTGCCAGTTTGTCTATGCCATGTTCTCAGACTGAAATGATAAGAAACAAGCTATACCAGCGGTGTCTCCTGAACAACTCTGAAAGTCGTTGGTTTAAGAGTTATATTAAGAAATAATGATGCTTCCTGAAACCAGTGCAATGTAGTATTTGTCTCTGAAAATAGGCTGCATACAGTCACTATTCAACAACCACTCATTTTCTCACCTACTCTCAGCATGTGTATATTACATATGTATCACATAAATATCCTCTCTTCAACATTAGCACTGTAACACACACACACATCAATACACACATACAAAGACTCAGTTCCTTTCTTCAAGGAGTTTACAAGTGGTTGGGAATTCATATTGTAATTATTCAGTATCACATGATACCAGATGCCATTTCCAAAGTTATTTTTTTCAATCAAAGCTCTTAACAGCTTATTTTAGAGATAGAAATTTTATTTCAGGAAAAAAAAAATATCATGGGGAATCTCTAAAAGTACAGAAAGATAATACGCAAATAACAGAGTCAAGAAGCAATGAAAGTTCTTATACCTTCACTGCACTCCTTCTCATCACTGCTACAAAATCTAAATTAGTAAATTTAGGCTACAGAACATTTAGGCTAAAACCCATGATGAATGGGGCACCTGGGTGGCTCAGTGGGTCAAGTCTCTGCCTTCGGCTCAAGTCATGGTCTCAAGAGTTCTGGTATCAAGCCCCACATCAGGGTCTCTGCTAAGCTTCCCCCTCTCTCTCTGGCTTCCTCTCTGCCTACTTGTGATATCTCTCTAATAAATACATAAAATCTTTTTAAAAATAAAAAAATAAAAACCCACGATGAAGCCAAACTTTTCCACCATGTCATTTTAATTATCAAAAGAAAAATCATAATTTCAAAAATGTTTCTCTACTCTGCTAACAAAGACCTGGTTTCCTATGTAACCTATCTTACTATCTTAACCATGCCTCCATTTTAGAAGGGCTACATGTTTTGTTGAAAACCAACTAATATTATATAACTGAATATTCCTGGGTTTTTTTCAATGTGTTGCTATGACATTTGACCAAACAATAAAATTAATTTTAGTTGAAGGACCTGTGATAAACTCTGAGCCTTTGAGGAAGTGGTTAATCATAGTATGAGGAAAAACAAAGCTAGCTTTAAAAAGGCTGAAAATCAGGGATCTAGAATATTCTTTACCATCACGTTGGAAATATCATCCAATCTCGTCTTCCTCCGGTATGCAAATGTTATCTTCCAACTTAGGGAGAGGAAAATAATTGTGAGATATTTAAGGTTGGTATTTCTTTTCTTTGAAGTAATTGGTAGAAAACTGGGGAAAAAGAAGAGAGATTGGTAAAAATGACACATCTCACTCAGCATTTATTCAGTGCAACGTTCCTGCCAATCACTCTGCTGGAGGCTGGAAACACAGAAGTGAACAGAGCTTGGGCCTGCCTGCCAGGGAGTGACCCATTTGCTCACACTGGAGAAATCATTTCCTACTACAATGACTGCCTCCTCTATGTCTTGCATCCCTGGCCACATCCCTAAATTCTCCCGGCTAGCCAAACATTAATTAATTTTCTTTAAAAAATGATTCCGTTGTCCTTCAAACTCAATACATCCAAACCTCAAACATTTTTGTAGCTCCTCAGGTCCACACACCTCACCTGGTACAGGCCCCAAAAGCTAGAAGACTCTGGGCTAGCTTCAGCACTTCACATTTTCTCTCTTGCCTCAGTTATGGTGTCAAGCCTGCCTATTCTACCTCAGAAATAGCTCTTCATCTTCTCATCCATCCCATGGCCTTTCCCTAATTTAAGAACTCCTGACCTTGACCCTGAACTGATGAACACATTCAGTGCCTCTTCCAAGCCCTTCTCTCTCCCTTAAGTCCTTTGTACTAACCCAAGGGCTATCTTTCTAGAACACACGAAGATCTGGTCATGTCTTACTCTCCTACTTGAAACCTGAGCTGAGAAAAATTGGCAAGCTCTTGTGCGTGCCATTTAAGCCCCCGACAATATGGCGCCATCCACTGCACTAGAAGCATCCACGCACCGCCTCATGCCAAGCTAAATACATCCTATTCCTCCAAAAACAGTCCACATGCTGACCCTTGCAAACCTTCCTCCCACTGGTCTATGTGCAGAGAGTGCTCTCTTGCTTCCCACCATACCCAGACTACACAGGTCTGAAATCTCTGGCTGGAAGCCAGGAAAAGAGTAGAGGTTTGTGGAAAACTAGTCCTTGAAGCCAACACAGGTAGGTGGACATGATCTGGCCACATATTGGCAAGGTTTAGGACTAAAGTGACAAATCTAAATGTATAGGGACCTTAAAATCCGAGGGGGGGCACAAATCCAAGTACAAAGCTGGCAAAATTTAATAAGAAAAAAGGCATGCTTTGCCTCTGAGGCTTTTGGTGTATCTGTAAAATGGTCACGGATAGTGATTGTTGGCCTGGTGCTTCCGACGAGTACCCAGGACTCCACTCTTGCCCTCTTCGTGGGTATTCCCATAAGCACAGACCTCTGCAAGGTGGGAGCCTGACAAAATGTAACATCACAGCCGATTGGCAGCAGCCAAGCATTAGGCAATGTCACTCTGAGAATAAAGAACTATTTCTCTTTGGTTGACTAACAGGTGAGTTTCAAATGTTTTCAGTAGCGTTTGCTTCATAATGTTCTTTCTTTGGCATACCTCCTAACTCTAAGATTTTTTTTTTTTAATGAAAAAAAATTACTGCCACGCAAAGGAGAGCTAAAAACAGCATATGCAATTTTATATAACCATGCTTATCCTAGCATGTCAGGTCACCTTAATCCCTCAGTGAGTAAGCACTAGTTGAACTACTGAGATATTTCCATCCATTATAGTCTCATTTCTTGAATGTCCAAAGCAATGGTAACCAAGAGCCAATTACCATTGTTGTTCATTAATCAACGGCTTTGCTTAACTCCAAGAACTGGAGTGAAGCTGCCTACATTATTTTACTTAAGTTTCTCTACCAGACGCACACAAATCAAGAGCTGGTCCTCTAAGAGGGGGTCGGTCTTGTGTAAGCTCCAGAGACATTGCACACTAAGACTCACGAAAAGTTTCTCCCAACAAGATATGGTATTTCATGCAGTTTATGTGCAAGTTTTCTAAGTTTTAGCAATAAGCTTTGTAAATTCAAGTACTGTGTATAATTTTTTTCTATTTTACAAAATGTATGTTGGACTATCCAAAGCATATGAAGTTTTTACTGTATCTAGAGATCAGTGATAGGAGTATTTTTAAAAAATGTATGTTATCAAAAACTGCAGTCTGTAATGTGCAGCCTAATCCACCTGAAGTATATGTTTTCCCAAAATGAATACAACTTACCATATGGAAGAATGTTTTTATTTTTAAGCAAGTTATATTACATTAAGCACATACAGAATTTTAGGAGCTTCATAGAGCCCTAGAAGACAGAGTAACACTGCAAGGGTGGTGCTATTTGTTCTAAATGGACCCCACAGATCAGGAAAACTAATTTTATCCATAAATGGGTAAAACTTCTATGAGATGGATTTTGAAAGCATGTCCAGGAACACCTGGGTGGCTCAGCTGGTTAAGCAGCTGCCTTCATTCAAGTCATCATCTTAGGGTCCCAGGATCAATACTGGCATCCGGTTCCCTGCTCAGTGGGGAGTCTGCTTTTCCCTTACCCTCTGCCTGCCGCTCGGCCTACTTATGTACTCACTTGCTCTCTCTCTCTCTCTCTCTTTCTCTCTCAATCTCTCTGCCAGATAAATAAATAAATAAATTCAATTTTAAAGAAATAATGAAAACATGTCCTGATAATCAGATGTCTGAAAATAGAATGCAGTACCTTGGCAGTGCCCCATAGGGGCTCAGTCGGTTAAATGTCTAACTCTTTCTTTTTTTTAATAAAGATTTTATTTATTTATTCAACAGAGAGAGAAGTGGACCACAAGCAGGGGGAGGGGCAGGCAGAGGAAGAGAGAGAAGCAGGTTCCCCGTGGAGCAAGAAGCCTGATCTGGGGCTCTATCCCAGGACCCTGCAATCATGACTTGAGCCAAAGGCAGATGCTCAACTGACTGAGTCACTCAGGCACCTTGATTTAGGCTCATGTCATGATTTCAGGGGGGTGGGATTGAGCCCCACCTCAGGCTCTACGCTAGGCATGGAACTTGCTTAAGATTCTCTCCTTCTCTCTCTCTCTGCCCCTCCCCAATGCACTCTCTCTCTTTCTCTCTCTTTAAAAAAGAAAATTTTAAAAAAAGACAGAGAGAAAATGCAGTACAAAGAGAAAAAAGTAGGACCAAGGAAAAGTATGAAGGCTGAATTTTGAGCACATGAAATCATCATAACTTCCCAATGCAGAAAATAATGACTTCTAAGAAAAAAATATTTAAATTTATGTGTTGTCCTATAATTTACAGGTATTGTTATCTCCTCCACTATGTTGAATCTCTAACAAAGGTGCTATACACGGAACTTCAGGGAGTGAAGGATCTGAGCCGTACCCAAGAGGCCAATGGAAGTAGGAAAAGAAAAAGCAGAACTAAGAATGTAAATGGGGAATTCAAAGCAACAGCAATTCAGACCCCGTAGAAATGAAAAAGAAATGTAAGTCTCCCAGAACTCACGAGAGATATTAGGAGCTAAACACAAGCTGGAAGGTTTAAGCCAATTTTGCTTTGGATTTCAGAAGACAACATGAGCCCAGAATATATCTGGGTTATTACCACTGATTTATCGATTGATTCAGCACCTACCATGTGCCAGCCTCTGATCTAGGCTTTGGAGATAAGGTACAGCAGATAGAGCAGAGAGAGGGGAGGAGAGTCATAGGAGCTGATGCTGGAGAGCCAACAGGGGTCGACTAGGGGGCCGACAGGCCTTGTGCAGGGCTTCCATAGTGAATGTGAGCCTGAGTGAGACGGAAAGTCACTGCAGAGTTCTGAATGGAGGTGTAACTCAACCTCACTTACATTCTGTCCAAGGCGTTTGAAATAGTCTATGACCATGGAGCAAAGGAGGAAAAAAGACTGGCCTGAAAACCAGTGGTTGGAAGGTCCTCCAGGTGACAGAAGCTGGCGGGACGGATGGATGCAGAAATGCAGAGCATGGATAGATTTTGAAGGTAAAGAGGATAAGCTTTGCTGACGAATTGGGTTTGGGGTGCAAGAGAAAGAAAATTCTAGAAGAGTCTAAGGTTTTCAGGCTGAGCAGCTGTAAAAATGAAACGCAAGTCAGATTTCAAATAAGGGACTTTTTACCTTGCCTTTAAAGTCCAGGGAGACACAGCACTGAAAATGTGCAAGTGGCAACATTAGAATATGCAAGGATTTGTCAGCCGCATTAAGCTGGTTTGCTTCCTTGTTCCCATCTTGAAACATTAAAAAAAAGGCAGGGTTTCTCCATTCTTAACCAACTGAGAGTTAAGGCTTTCAACAGTTTTTAATAGTACGTTGCAAATGATAACATTTCATGACTTTTCATTAAGTATAACTAACATCTTACTTTTATTTCAAATAATTTTTTTTTTAATTTTTAAAATTTTATTTATTTCTTTGACAGAAACAGATCACAAGTAGGCAGAGAAGCAGGCAGAGAGAGAGAGAGAGGAGGAAGCAGGCTCCCTGCTGAGCAGAGAGCCCGATGCGAGACCCTGAGATCATGACCTGAGCTGAAGGCAGAGGCTTTAACCCACTGAGCCACCCAGGCGCCCTATTTTAAATAATTTTGAAGCAGATTTTCATTTGCAGTTTTCTCATTTGGAGGAAAACTGCCTTTACTCATGAGCAGTCTGTATAACTATCAAGATTCCTTGAACGAATACTAAGGTGGCTCCGAAAACACGACCATTAGTTCTGGAGGGGTATGGAAAAAAGGATACGGAGCAAGTTGGGAACCAACTATTAGAGCTAGTTTAGACCATGTAAGGCTACCCAAGACACACTTCTCTCTGGGCCTGTTTCCAATTTGCAAACTTAAAGTGAAAAATGTGTCATAGAACTGACATAAGGAAATGTCTTACTTTTCAAATAAAAGTATTTAATGAAGTATGTTGACATTCCCAATGTCTGGGGTGTATTTTTATTAAGCAATAGAAGTAAAATTTGGTCATAGAAAAAAAAATCATGACAGCTTGCCTGCTTTGATCTGACAAACCCTAGGATTGCTTCTTTGGGGGAAACTATGGACATTTTTAGCCACAACTGAATCCAACAACTCTAAGAAGGTTGTTCCCAGAATCACGTGGTGCTGCGCCCACTCTCCTTCACAAGGATGGGTGAGAGCTCCCACAAAAGGAGACTTCAGCCAGGATGTCCTTCCAGTTTCACCTCACCCCCATGCACTGGGAAAAGAAAAGACTGATCAGCACTAAACCCAAACTATTAGAGTTTTTGTTGCTCCTACTGCTTTAATTACCGTATTCCGTTTGCCACTGTGGCACAAAATGCTTTATTTCCTTCCAGCAGCTCATAAACTTTCTCGGCTTACAGACCTGTCAGGCAGTCTGGGGAAGCCTATGGGCCTTTCTCAAAATCATGTTTTTAAATACATTAACATAAAATGCAGGCTACAAAAGAAACCAGTTACACTAGAAGGCAGTTTTATCTTCCCTCCCCTTAGCTGTCCATGGACAAAGTAACCGTTCACAATGATTTCTCTTTAGTAATCTTGGAAACCCATTTCAAAATTACTCACATTTTAGCCCGCAGTCTTTATGTCAAACAAATGTTGCCCAACCTAAGATTGTTTATCCTAAGCTTTAAATAAATTGAGAATTAACACAGATCTTGACAATGTGAGCCATTAAAACGAAGTCGTTACATCATCTGAGCCCCGCAATGACCCAATCCACACAGACTGCTGGTCTATAACGCTCATCCCAGCATTTCATAATCCACATGTCTAACACACTTGCCACGAGGTTAGTGTGAGACACACTCATGCCTGCACGAAGTCCATCATTCTGGACCACTTTTTCACACAATAATGCACGCACGCATGATAATATAATTTGGAATAACACAAGTACAGCCCCAGGGGAATGGCAGAAGCTACTGAAACATCTTTATTATTCACCAGGACCTAGCACCTCCAAGGCCTTTACAGGTTTGAAAGTAGAACAGCGTGAAACATAGGAGTTGTGCAATAATTCTTTTTTTAATGACTCATGATGACTGTAGAGCCTTTACTTTATAAAAGGGATTCATATATTTTACTTTAATATAGAGGTTGTGCTCTCTATTTAACAAATTAAAACAATCAACTGTTTGCATTTCTGGTACTTAAAATATATCCATATGATATATTATTACATATTTGCATATATTATGCTATTATACAAGATTTTGTATAATTATTATACAAGACACATAATTGTATAATTTTGTATATATATAAAATATATATAATTTTTAATATAAATTTTGTATAAATATAATTTTCCTGAGCTGTGTTCCATTTCTTACTAATTTTTTCAAAATACATGACAGAAAGCCTCCATAGCCTTCAAGACAATGACAAAAGAAGGTATACATTCCTGGCTGATACCACAGGGTCTAATAAAATCCAAAAAGATTTCAGATTTCTAGGGTTGGTATGCCCAGAAATTTTATATTTCTCTCAGCTTTGTGTTCTGTCAGATATAAACAGAACAAAAGAAAGATCTCCAGATCAAAAATGAAAATAGAGCAGAAATCAGTGCAAGTTGCCTGTGTGAATAAATGGGAAACTAAGAACAACCTTTTTTCATGGAAATTATGAAAATAAAAGATCAGTTATCAATCACAGGTGATCCAGGGTGCATCTATCCTCCTATATCCATAATTATTAACCAGGCCACATAATGCACTACATGAACCTAACCTACCATTAGCTAGAATTTGTGCTACTTTGTAAGTTTTTTTTAAAGATTCTAAAACCCCTATTCTATTTCTTGAGACAGTTTTGATGTGCCCTTTAATTAGGGGCAGAAAGATGACCTAAACGTTAGACTCTAAAATACTCCAAGTTCTTTCCAGTGTATGATTCTTTGCCTTTCTGCTGTTTCTTTCTTTTTTTTTTTTTTTTTTTTTTTTATTTATTTGACAGAGAGAGAGAGAGAGAATTCACAAGTAAGCAGAGAGGCAGGCAGAGAGAGGGGGTGGAAGCAGACCCCCAGCTGAGCAGAGAGCCCAATGTGGGGCTCCATGTGGGGCTCGATCCCAGGACCCCGAGACCACGACCCGAGCCAAAGGCAAAGGCCTAACCCACTGAGCCACCCAGGCACCCCAGCCTTTCTGCTGTTTCTAAATAAAACTGATAACCATCAGCTAAATTTGATTATCAGACCTTCCCTGAAAGAAAAAAGAAATATACTTAAAATGTTTTCAAATATCCCCACTTAAATTTCTCAAAAACAAATAAAGGTAGTCTGGAATTGCAGCTGGGATTAAGTTTGGGGATTATTTTCTATTACCTCAGTGAAAATGGTTTCTTCAATATCAATTTGCCCCTTTGGAAATATACCCATGAATACATATCGGTAACAGCCTACTTCTTGAGTTGGACACTTTGGGCTCCAAATAACAGAAAATCTGACTGGGAGTGGTTGAAGCAGAGGTGATTTCTTATTTATTAACAGAAGGCCGGACAAAGCAGTCCCGTGGTTGCTCCCTGAGGATGCAATTGGGCTTGCTTCCTCTGTCTCCGTTTTTCACACCCAGTTCCATCACAGCCGGTTGGCTGCTCCCGGACACAAGTAATTCCAACACCAGAGAGAACATTTCCTCCCTCCCCTCTGTCATTTCAGGGTGACAGTCTCCCCTAAAAACCCCAGAAGTCTTCCCCTTCTCGGAAGGGCCCCTTCACGGCCAGAACGTGATTTCATGCCCCCTAACCAATTACGGTACTAGGAACTCAGATTGCTATGATGGTGTTGGACAGTCACGACTAACCCCCCGGCCCTGGGCACACGGTCACTCCAATAGGCTCAGGATCCTTTGGGCAAGGAAAGAGCAAGGAACTCAAGAGTGTCTGCCACACACAACATGTGCTACAAACATGATTTTTTAAAAAAATCATTAAAAGAACACTGTAGTGCATATATTTCTAATTCATAAGTGAAGAAATGAAGTCTTCAATAAATTCAATGATTTGACAGTCACACTGTTCATAAGCAAGCAAGTCCGAACTGAGGACTGACTGCTCCAAAGCCTCCATCCAAACCCTGCAGTCACTACGACAACCAAACCACAAAGAAAACAATGGGACTAGTTCCCACGGCTTGAAAAGCCAGTGAGTTTCTGGTCTGTGCACCCAAATACAATTAGAACTTCAGAACATTTTGTGGGAAAAGATGTTCATGTGTATCTTCAAGATACCCTCCAAACACTTTTCTTTGGATTCTTCCAAAGAAAAACTCTCTCTGAAGTTGAGATGACAGGGAGCATCAGTCCAGGAGAAGAGAAAATATGATCCCTTCTCTACTCTCCATAAACTGATGCCACGCGCCTTGAGACCAGAACAGGCCATATGTCATAGGTGGCATCTTTTTGATGATTTGAGAGCCTCGTAATTGTTTATTGACTCAAGCCCAGCTTCACTTCACTTCTGCTTTAGAAATAACTATTTTTCTATAATTTAGTGGTAAATGATTTTTAAATAATGAGAACTTGAGGGAGGAAAGAGGAAGTTATAGGAAGTGAGGCAAATAATTGAAGATGTTCATAATGCAAGTCATTTTTCTCCAGAAATAGCACCTGCTGAATTCCCTGTCTTTTTTTCTTGGGTGAGGGGGAAAAAAAAAAAGCTGCGTGTGCGTGTGTGTTAAGATGTTGATGCTTGGGTATCACGTGGCAGAGCAGCTGCTAGTCATAAAATTAGGCAATAGTAAAATACAGTGTTCTCAACAAGCTGCTAATTATTTATTCTTATTTGATAAATTCTTCCTAAAATTTCCCATTATTTGCCTCATGTTCTGTCTGAAATCTCCCATCAAGAAAAAGCACATCACCATCTTCCCTACATTGTTAACATAATGTTTTAGGGTAAATGTTTACTCTTGACAAGTGAGGATAAGTGAAAAGGAAATGACACCGTTGGTCCATAACCCAACATTGCTTCAAACTTGCTAATTGTCATTTAGCAGTAGCTCTTCATGTCCTCTTTTCCTTAAAATAGAACGTGTAAAAAACTGTGTTAAGTACTGATGAAGTTCTAGAACCTCGGTGAGGTTTGGTGGGGTGAGGTCCGGAGCCGATGACCAAGAAAGAATTCTTGAGACATCTTTGGCGCAAAATGGTGGTTTATTAAAGCACGGGGATGGGACTCGTGGGCAGGAAGAGCTGCTGCCTCGGGGATGTGAGGGGTGGCTGATTATATACACAGGAGTTGGGTAGGTGAGGACAAAGGGGGTGTTCAGAAGGGCTATCAGGGTAAAGAGACTGTCAGGATATTGAAGGCCTGCTTACTATCAAGCCAAGGCCGTTTTTCCCTTTAATGAGGCACTAGCATGAAGACAATCGGGAGTTTCCTGGTGGAATGTCACATTCCTCCTATCCAGCATCCTTGTTAGTGAGATTTGGGTTTAGGAGAAATTTAACTTTATTTACATTTCCTTCTGCCTCGGCCTCCTTCAGCTTTTGTGGAGGGGAGGGTGATGTTAGGGCTTGAGGAACTGAGTTATGTGCCTCTGGAAATTGGGCTATTAATAAGGCAACTTCTTTGCTGTAAATCTCTAGGACATTTGCAAACCAAGGGAGACTCCTGTCTTACAGGATTGTGATCTCTGCAAGTTATTTGTTGTTTTTTTTTTTTTTTTAGGCAGTCAGGGGTGCCTGAGGAATGACACACATATTACCGAGGGGAGCAGGTAGAGAGGGGGTGCAAGGTGCCAGCTTTTGCTTTGTCCTCAGCCAGACTCCTGCTCCCTCATCAGTACCAGGGGTGCCTGGGTGGTTCAGTGGGTTAAAGCCTCGCCTTCGGCTCGGGTCATGGTTCCAGGGTCCTGGGATCGAGCCCCACATCAGGCTCTCTGCTTGGCAAGGAGCCTGCTTCCTTTCCCCTCTCTCTGCCTGCCTCTCTGTCTAATTGTGATCTCTGTCTGCCAAATAAATAAATAAAATCATAAAAAAAAAGAAGAAAAGAAAACAATACCAGTGGCACAAGAGATTACCAAAGAAAATGTGTTACATATATTTTACTTAAAACAGTCACATTATTGATCTCAGATGCCTTCAGATGTACATTTGCTGGCAAAACCATAAAAACAGCCGTAAGAGGCAGAGTCAGGAATATCATAGACCTCAGTTGTTTGTGGGAAATGAGAGGAAAGAACAAAGCAATCTGCAGTCTGAGATGGCACAAAATATAAATTTCATTTTTTCTATGTTCCATGCTTTTTCCATGTTCCATGCTTTTTCTAAGATATGCCAAGAAAATCATTTTCATGGGTTTTTTTTCATGTAGTATCTAAGGAAATTTGTCAATTCTCCCCAGTAATTTTATCTGCATCTGTTAGCTTAGAAGTGTATTTTTTTTAAAGACTTTATTTATTCATTTGATAGAGATCACAAGTAAGCAGAGACAGGCAGAGAGAGAAGAGGGGAAGCAGGCACCCTGCTGAGCAGAGAGCCTGATGCGGGGCTTGATCCCAGGAGCCTGAGATCATGACCTGAGCTGAAGGCAGACTTAACCCACTGAGCCACCCAGGCGCTCCAGAAGTGTATTTTTAAGTGCTTTACATAACACCGGTCATCGGTCATAGGTATAGATGGAAACAAAAATAAACATCAGCGCTCTGAGCATTTTAAATATCTCTTTGAACAGTTACAATGAACACACAGATTTAGTTGGCCTATATAAATGCTTTACCTTCTACAGCCTGATGGCTCACAAAGTACTGTGTGCTTCATGCTGTCTCATCGATTCTCACATAACCACCCAACCCTTGAAGTGGACAGGTGGGTAGCAGTCCCTATTCTACAGATGAGGGTGGGTTCCAAGATAAAGAGTGATGTCCCACGGGTTGTGGTGGAATCTGGGCTAAAACAGTGGTCTTGGCGTAAGGTTAGGAAAAAAAAAAAAGGCTGGCGAATGCCTCGATACAAATGCAAAGGAAAAATCTGAGCACTTCATTCTAGTTTGTTTACACGTAGCCCTACAAACTCTGCTGCAGACAAACGCTTTGTTCAACATGTCCACAATCCTGATGCCAAAGTCTTCTTGAAATTGGTGTTCAAAGAACCTTAGCTTTAAAGTAAATCCTTTCCATTAATGGTGCTCTTCTCTCCTGCTGGTTTTCCTGGTTGTTGTTTTTTTTTTTTTAAATATTCTAATATCCTTATCAAACACCTGTTGCCATTTTGCGTGTCTAGAGATGCAAGATGGAAGAGTTCTACAATGACGTTAACTTGGCCACATTTGTAGACCTGTGGATCAAAAGCCTATTGCATGTTAGCTGATTTAAATGTAAACCATGCAAATTATTTGTGATGTGAAAACCATGATTTTTGTTTTATTTAGACACTTGTAGCTCTAAGAAAGGGCCTTTTCATAAATTTTACTACATACTAACATATAAGGATTTGTGCAGACATAGTCACATATATTTTTTATTAGTCAAAAGCTGCCCTGGTTCACAGTGGTTGTTAACATAACATCTTAAATTTGTTTTAAAAACAAACTAGTAGAAAACAGTTTAGCATCAAAATATTAAGCACAGAGTTACCATATGACCCAACAATTCCACTCCTAGCTATGCACCTATGGAAAACAAGTATATAGAGGCACACAAAGACTTTGTCTCAATGTTCACAGCAGCATTATTCATAATAGGCAACAACTGTAAACAACCTAAATGACCATTAGCTGATGAATGGCCGCACAAATGTGGCATGTCTCCTGAGTGGAATATCATACAGCAATAAAAAGTATAAAGTTCCACTACATGGAACAATAGAGATGAACCCTGAACCATTATCCCAAGTGGAAACAACCAGGCATGAAAGACCGCATATTGTATTAATATGTAGAATAGGTAAATCGATAGGGACAGAGAGTAGACTAGTGGTTGCCTAAAGCTGGGAGATGGAGCATTTGCAGATGAATAGAGAATAAGTATTAACAGAGCCAAGTTTTCTTTCTGCAGAACAGACATACCTCAGGGATACTGTGGGTTTTGGTTCTAGACCACTATAATGAAGCAAAAATATCACAATATCGTGATTCAAATGAATTCTTTGGTTTCCCAGTGCATATAAAAGTTATGTTTACACTGTGTTGTACTCCCTTAAGTGTGCAAGAGCATTATGTCTAAAAAACAATGTGAATACATTCATTAAAAAATACTTTATTGCTAAAAAATGTTTACCATCTTCTGAGCTCTCAGCAAGTCATAATCTTTTAACGGGTGGAGGGTCTTGGTTTGATGTGGATGGCTGCTCAGTGGTCAGGGTGATGGCTGCTAAAGGTCCAACTGGCCACAGCAGTATTTCTTAAAAAACGACAATGCAATTTGCGGTATCAAATGACTTTTCTTTTCACTTGAACACTTAGAGGCTATTGTAGGGTTATTCATTAGCCTAATTTCAATATTGTTTGCCTCCAGGAATAAGGGGGCCCAAGGAGAAGGCAAGAGATAGGGGAACACTGGTCCCTGGAACTGTCAGAACCCACGGAACAGTTAAGTTCATGGTCTTAAGTGGGTGTGGTTAATGGTGTCCTCAAATAGCCATAACAGTCACATTGAAGATCCCTGATCACAGATGACTGTAACAAATAGAATAATAAAGTTTGAAATATTGCTGTGAATGACCAAAATGTGATACAGAGACAGGAAGTGAATGAATATAGCTGGGAAAATGGTACCAGTGGACTTAGTCAATGCAAGGATGCCACAAACTTTACATTTGTTTAAAATAAAAAATGGGGGTGCCTGGGTGGCTCAGTGGGTTAAGCCACTGCCTTCAGCTCAGGTCATGATCTCAGGGTCCTGGGATCGAGTCCCGCATCGGGCTCTCTGCTCAGCAGGGAGCCTGCTTCCCTCTCTCTCTCTCTCTGCCTGCCTCTCTGTCTACTTGTGATCTCTGTCTGTCAAATAAACAAATAAAATCTTTTAAAAAATAAAATAAAAATAAAAATAAAATAAAAAATGGTATCTGCAAAGCTCAATAAGGCTAAACACAATAAAAGGAGATATACCTGTATTGAAATGCTCTAAAATGTGCTGATGATTGCACAATTCTAAATATATTAAACTGATAAGAACAAATATATTTAAAAATGCAAAACTGTACACTTTATTTAAATCAGTGAATTTTGTGGCATACAAAATATATCTCAATAGAACTATAAAAACAAAACAAAAACTAGTGCCTTCGTTCAGGCTGCTATGACAAACTATCACAGACTAGGTGGTTTCAGCAATGGACTTTTATTTCTCCCAGTTCTGGAGGCTGAAAAGCCAAGGTCAGTGTGCTGGCAGATCCAGCATCAGGTGAGAACCCACTGCCAAGGTCAGTGTGCTGGCAGATCCAGCATCAGGTGAGAACCCACTTTCTTTTCTGGCTGTGTTTGTATCCTCACATGGCAGAAGGGGCCATGACCAAATCAAGCCCCCAAACCCCTACCTCCAAGCATCATGACATCAGGGGTTATGTTTAAATGTATCTATTCAGGGGGATACAAACTTTCAGTCTCTAGCACCTTGTATAGTCATGTTGAGTTTTCGGATTTGATATTCAAGAGTAAGTAACTGAGTCAAATGATCTGGGTTCAGATCCTGGCTTTGTTGAAGCAGCACGTGTGACCTGGACAGTCAGTTAATCTCTGCTGTTGTTGCCTCTTTTCACGGAAAGTAAGGTTTCACAAGTGACTAGAATCAATTCCAACTTGCCAAACTAGGATTTTGCCGATCTTTATTTTCATAAAGGCAGACTAAGAAAAATGTTTTGTGATCAGACAGACCAGGATGGCACACCTTGTGCTGCTCCAGCTGCCTTTCTCTGGGAGTCTCAGCTATGGTGAGAGAGGGTATGCTATCACTGGGGCAGCTTTCCAGCTAAGGGAAGTTTGAGCCACGTAAATCATATGGCTGTAATGGAGCCAAGATGTATGTGCACCAACTGGCTTGCAAGACATTTAAAACTCCACTTTTTAAAAAAAATCCACTCTAATATATGTCTGACACTTTCTAGTATAATGTCATCAGACTTTATAGAATCTGAAGACTTATGGAATTTGAATTGGAAATATTTTGTCCTATTTTACCTTTACATGTTCCCTAGACCATGGAATCTATTCTTTTTTGATATTTGCAAGGATATAAAACTCAGTGTTGGGGCACCTGGGTGGCTCAGTCAGTTAAGTGGCCAACTCTTGATTTCAGCTGAGGTCACAATCTCGGGGTCTTGACATCAAGCTCCATATTAGGCCCTGTGTTCAGGGGGACGTCTGCTTGAGGTTGTTTCCCTCTGCTTTTCCCCCAGTTCTCTCTTTCTCTCTCTTTCTAAAATAAGTAAATTTTTTAAAAAAATTTTCTAAAGAATATTAAACTCATTGTTAGGAAAGTAAACTAATATTTCATTTTATTTTAAAAGACTTTATTTATTTATTTGAGAGAGAGACAGTGAGAGAGAGCATGAGTGAGGAGAAGGTCAGAGAGCGAAGCAGACTCCCCATGGAGCTGGGAGCCTGATGTGGGATTGGATCCCGGGACTCTGGGATCATGACCTGAGCCGAAGGCAGTCGTCCAACCAACTGAGCCACCCAGGCGTCCCACTAATATTTCATTTTAGATGCCAGCTGCTTATTCTCACTATTTAAAAAGTAAAGAGAGGGGTACCTGTGTAGTTCATTCGTTAAGCATCTGCCTTCCACTCAGGTCATGATCCCAGGGTCCTGGGATCGAGCCCCACATCAGGCTCTCTGCTTGCTGGGAAGCCTGCTTCTCCCTCTTCCATTCCCTCTGCTTGTGTTCCCTCTCTTGCTGTGTGTCTCTCTGTCAAATCAATAAATAAAATCTTAAAAAAAAAAAAAAAAAGTAAAGAGAATGGGTCACCTGGGTGGCTTAGTCGGTTAAGCATCTGTCTTTGGCTCAGGTCATGATCCTGGGGTCCTGGAATCAATTCCCACAATAGGCTCCCTGCTCAGCAGGGAGTGTACTTCTCCCTCTCCCTCTGCTGCTCACCACCCCCCACCTCCCTCATGTTGGCTCTCTCTCTCTTTCTCTCAAATATTAAATAAATAAAATATTTTTTAAAAAGTAAATAGAAATCACATCCCCTGGCTGTGCAACAGTGAGACTTAGCTTGTTATAAATTAAGCAGTTCTGGGATGCCTGTGTGGCTCAGTCTATTAAGCATCTGCCTTCAGCTCAGGTCATAATCAGGTCCTGGGATCAAGTCCTGCATCAGGCTCCTTGCTCAGTGGGGAGCCTGCTTCTCCCTCTGCCTGCTGCTCCCCCTGCTTGTGCTCTCTCTCTGACAAATAAATAAAGTCTTTTAAAAAAAAATTCAACAGACAGATGCTGGCGAGGATGCAGAGAAAGGGGAATCCTCCTACACTCTTGGTGGGAATGCAAGCTGGTGCAGCCACTCTGGAAAACAGCATGGAGGTTCCTCAAAATGTTGAAAATAGAACTGCCCTATGACCCAGCAATTGCACTACTGGGTATTTACCCTAAAGATACAAACGTAGTGATCCAAAGGGGCACGTGCACCCGAATGTTTATAGCAGCAATGTCCACAATAGCCAAACTATGGAAAGAACCTAGATGTCCATCAACAGATGAATGGATCAAGAAGACGTGGTATATATACACAATGGAATACTATGCAGCCATCAAAAGAAATGAAATCTTGCCATTTGCGACAACATGGATGGAACCAGAGCGTATCATGCTTAGCGAAATAAGTCAAGCAGAGAAAGACAACTATCATATGATCTCCCTGATATGAGGAAGTGGTGATGCAACATGGGGGCTTAAGTGGGTAGAAGAAGAATCAATGAAACAAGATGGAATTGGGAGGGAGACAAACCATAAGTGACTCTTAATCTCACAAGACAAACTGAGGGTTGCTGGGGGGAGGGGGTTTGGGAGAAGGGGGTGGTATTATGGACATTGGGGAGGGTATGTGCTTTGGTGAGTGCTGTGAAGTGTGTAAACCTGGTGATTCACAGACCTGTACCCCTGGGGATAAAATATATGTTTATACAAAATAAAAAATTAAAAAAATATATTCAACAATTCTTTTAGTTTCCTTTCACCCACATCATCCCTACTTTTTTCCCCTCCCCAAAGCAAAAAGTCTAGAAACCATACACCGAGAAAGGGTTTGTTGTATGATTAGCTCCCTAACCACCACCCCACCACAACACACATACACACACACACACACACTTAAGATGAGAAACAGTACACATATAGCAATCCAAAAGACATACAGATATATTAATGACACTAATACTTGTTATTGTTGTTGTTGGTTTTAAAGAAGGAGAGAGAAAATGGGGAGGGGCAGAGAGAGAGAACTTTAAACAGGCTCCACTCCCAGCGCAGAGCCTGACAAGGGGCTCGATCTCATAATCCTGGGATCATGACCTGAGCTGAAATCGAGAGTCAGATGTTTAACTGACTGAGTCACCCGGGCACCCCAATGACACTAATATTTGTTAATGTTCATAACAGGCATTTATTCTAATCCATAGGAGGCCCCACTCCACAGTGGAAGAGTTAGATAAAATACTGACGTGTTTACTTTCTCTAATCCTGTCAAAGGAATCAACTCTTTTACTCTTGAGAAACAGAAGGGGTCTGACTAGAAAAGAACCTACCTTTTAATGCTCTGAAATCACATCACATGTCTCTCCTTCAACTCTTCATTCTGCAGGTGTCCATAAAATGAAGCACAAAGCATACACAGGGACCCCTTGAGATACTGTCCTGTAGTGGGCGCTTTACCTGAGAGAATAAAACAGGCTATTAAGGTGCAAGTCCCAAGGATGCATCTATTTTGCTATATAAAAGAAAAAAAGAAGAAAGAAAG
>NC_081557.1:112039289-112126704 GCF_022355385.1 Mustela nigripes | reverse complement strand
AAGAAAGAAAGAAAGAAAGAAAGAAAGAAAGAAAGAAAGAAAGAAAGAAAGAAGGAAAACAGGGTAACTTAGCAATTCCAAGAGCATGGTTTGATTTTCATCCCATCTACTAAGTATGCTCTAACTCATTGCTGTAAGAGGTCATATCTTAAAGTGGCAAAGTGATGACGGAGGGTGTTCTATATTTAAAACTTCCTTGTCAGGAAGATGCACAGGTGTACCTGCCGTAAATCGTGGAACAAGACTGAAAATGAACGTGGCACACCCTTTCTGCCACACACAATAAAGATTCCTTTCCTCAAGCTGCAGGAATCATTGTTTGCAAAGCACTTCAAGGCAAGCCAGGGAAGCATGTTTGGAAAACAAAGGACTTTTTAATTGCTGCTGACATGAATGAACTCTCTGAAACAACAGCTGTGTCTTGAGATTACATTACAAGGCATGTGAGCAGGTTGCAAAGCATCCTCATAAAAAGACAAAGCCTGAGAAGACTTTTATTATTTCTTTAAAAAAAAAAAAATTCCCAAACCTGGGATGCCTAATTTCAATTCCTGGGGGATGCAGCAATCATATGTTTACAGAACAAAATTGAGAAACCACCTTTATATTTACTGTGGCTGATTAAAAAAAAAAAAATCCTGGTAGACAGTTTGGGTAGGAGAAGGAAATCAGTTGTCAGTTAAAATATTGTCCCAGGAGATTATTTCCTTTCTGTCTTTCTAGTCACAGAAAGTCTGCTGCTGGGTATAAATTATGGACAAAAGAACTCATTTGGAGAAATATTGACCCAGTCATACTTCACAGGTTTATTACTACCCTGAGAGAAATGAACCTTGTGAAATTAGAACTGCTCAACTACAACCAAGAGTCTTTCAGAGACAAACCTCAAGGGGAATGGAAGAGAAGGTTAAGGGTGGGGGCGAGGGAAATCAAGAGTGCTTAAAGAGGAAAGAAGGGGACCGAGGAGATAGGGATGTTAGTGAGCAGACCAATGACTCTGACATCAAGCCAATGATTATAATGCTATTTCTATAATTCCACTCATCAAGCAGATTTATTTTAGACATTCAAGTCTTCAGGGTAAGTGTTTCCATCAAAACTGTATATACAACGTGGTGAGAGTACATTTTCCCATAATCTTTATTAGATTCTCAGAAGGCTCCAGAAACTAAAAAAATTAAGACCACTGTATGAAGAATGAAAGAAAGCTACAAAACCTTCGATCCTCCTTCCATGGAGAAATGGATTCTATTGTCCCCCCCCTCTTGAATCTGAGCTGGCTTCTGGCAGCTTTCATCAATGGGGAACATCAGGGATGATCTGACTCTGGTTCCAGGTGCAGCTCCTAGGAGGACAACCAGCTTCTGCAAGGGTGTTTTGGAGCCCCAAGCTGCTATCCTGAGACAACTGTAAGAGCGTAAGTCCTGAAGGATGACATGCTATGTAGAGAGAGAGAGGTCAAGCAGCACCAAGGCACCAGATGTGAATCCCACACCAGATGTGACTGAGCTGAATCCTATAGCTCTCACTGCTGCCAAATGGCTCAGAAATGAATCATCTGGCTTGACCTTTCCAGAAGTCCTGATCTTCCAGAGAACCTGACCAGTACTGTTGAAAGCTTCCTTTGTGCTTTCTGGACCTGGCAGGTTTCTACAGTCTACTCTTTCCTTTGTGGGGTCTTCAGAAATTCCTCCACTTCTGCTCTTCCCTTAATATGGATCATGAACCTTCCTCTGTTCATGTCTCTGTAACCCCCTACAAATCCAGGAGTCCATCTCTAGCTTCTGCAGAGTTCCCATCTCCCCCCAGGCATGTCGCTTACATAAGATCTAGGACAACTCCCAGCTGCACTTCTTATGAGCATAAAATAGAGATAGGCGAGAGAGAGAGAGAGAGAGAGAGAATTTCAAAACCATATTACAATTCTTTCTCCCCATAACTGAATTTTTTTGTTTACCTGGCTATGATGATTTAGGCATCAAATTAGATAATAATACAGTGCAATTTCATTCCAAACTTATTTATGCTTTTCTAACCCAACTGCCTGAACTCTTTTACTTTCTCACTGCAGAGAGGATATTTTTTCCTACAAATAATATTTACAGTTATCAAAGATTATCTGATAACATTTTTTAAAGATGTATTTGAGAGAAAGAGAGAGTGGAATGGGGGGTAGAGGGAGAGGATCTCAAGCAGACTCGCTGCTGGCCACAGAGCCTGAAGCAGGGCTCCATCTCAGGACCCTGAGATCGACCCTGAGATCATGACCTGAACAGAAATCAAGAATCAGAGGCTTAACTGACTGAACCACCCAGGTGCTCCCCAAAGGTTATCTGGTAACATTTTATCATACATAGTGGTGGTATTATGGGTCCCAGAGTTGATGTCAATTCAAAATTACTCTTCCAAGATGGCTACAAATGACTTATCATGGTTTCAGTATTTTCAAATCTTTCAATTTAGTGCATCGTTTCAATGCTACAAAGGTATAATGGAAGACATCTGCCAATCTCACCTTTCCTTACTACCAGCTCTCTAAAGAAAATCTAGGGGGATAAAAACAAACAAACAAAAAACCTTCTTTTCACTCCTTGATAAAAGTACCAAGGAGGACAGATATGAAAAACTGTGTTCTACCTTTCTATTTCAAGCTTTGCTTTTTAAATTACAGAAATAAAAGTAAAAACTATGTTCATTAGCAGTCATTTGGTGTTTCTCTTATTTGTATCAAGGATGGCAATTTATTTTCATCACCTGAAACATGACATCTATATTAGCAGTTTGGAATTTCTTATTTGCCCTTTCCATTTTCCACAGAACTACTAACCAAACCTGTAACATTCCCCAAAGGAAGTACCTGTTGTTATTTAATTTTTTCTTCCGACTTTGTATTACTCTTCTTCATAAAGAAACTGGAACTGGGGCGCCTGGGTGGCTCAGTGGGTTAAGCTGCTGCCTTCGGCTCGGGTCATGATCTCGGGGTCCTGGGATCGAGTCCCGCATCGGGCTCTCTGCTCAGCAGGGAGCCTGCTTCCTTCTCTCTCTCTCTCTGCCTGCCTCTCAGTGTACTTGTAATTTCTCTCTGTCAAATAAATAAATAAAATCTTTAAAAAAAAAAGAAAGAAAAAGAAACTGGAACTGGAATTTAAATAAAAACTTGGAAAAAAAATAAAAGAAACCTGCAAGAAACATCCTCAACGGGTAATGACTATCTTTGTCAAAATGCTTAGAATCTGAGGCTTTTCATATATCATTCCTTATCTGATTTGATACTTTCACACTGTTACCTTAATTTGAAAATATAGCAATGAAAGAAAATATTATATTGATTAAAGAAAATATTATTCCTTGTATATTTGAGTCAAAAGGTGCTGATCTTCAAAATCTTTCTTCCAAATTCAATCAACCAAAATTCTATTTATTTTCTTTTCAGTATAATATGGCAACTGAAGTGTCCAAATAAATTAAAGTAGTTTGGTAAAATATAATAGCACAACATAATGGAATACACATTTAAATTCTCTGTAGAAATCTGGAAAATGTTGATGTTTTATTAAATTAAAAAAACTAAATGCAAAATAGTATATGCATAATTATTGAAACAGTTTAAACATTGAAAAATTTAAAGTAATATACAAAAATAAAAAACAATGTGCCAAATGATTTTTGACAAGGGTAACAAGATGATTCAATGAGGAAAGAATAATCTTTTCCACAAAAGATTGTCTATTCCAGGACAACCGAATAGCCACATGTAAGTGAGTTTCTACCTCTCTTCATACACAAAAATTAACTCAAAATTGATCACAGGTATAAAAATAAGAGGCAAATTGGGGGTGCCTGGGTGGCTCAGAGGGTTAAGCCTCTGCCTTCAGCGCAGGTCATGATCTCAGGGTCCTCAGATTGAGCCCCGCATCGGGCTCTCTGCTCAGTGAGAGCCTGCTTCCTCCTCTCTCTCTCTGCCTGCCTCTCTGCTTACTTGTGATCTCTGTCTATCAAATAAATAAATAAAATCTTTAAAAAAATAATAAGAGGCAAATCTATAAAGCTCTGAAAAGAAATAACAGGAGTAAGTCTTTGTGACCTTAACTTACACAATGTTTTCTTGGTTTCTTAAGCAAAACACAAGTGACAAGAGAAAAAAAAAAATTGGCAAACTGGACTTCATCAAAGTTTAAAACTATATAAACAACCTAACCTTACACCTCAGGGATCTAGAAAAAGAAGCAAAGAAAACCCAAAGCCAGAAGGAAAGAAATAATAAACATCAGAACAGAAATTGACAAAATAGAAATTTGAAAAAAATAAGTGATCAATGAAACCAGGAGCTGGTTCTTTGAAAACATCAATAACATGGATAAAAAACCTTACCCAGACTCATCAAAAAGAAGAGAGGACTCAAATAAACAAAATCAGAATTGAAGGAAAAGAAATAACAACCAATACCACAGAAATACAAAGGGTAATAAGAGAATAATATGAAAAATAATGTATGCCAACAAATTGGACAACCTAGAAGAAATGGATAAGTTTCTAGAAACAAAATTGAATCAGGGAGAAATTGAAAATTTGAAGGGACAAATTATCAGTAATGAAATGGAATCAGTAATCTAAAAACTCCCCAATTGGGGTGCCTAGGTGTCTCAGTGGGTTAAAGCCTCTGCCTTCAGCTCAAGTCATGATCCCAGGATCCTGGGATGGAGCCCTGCATTGGGCTCTCTGCTCAGCATAGAGTCGGATTCCTCCTCTCTCTCTGCCTGCCTCTCTGCCTACTTGTGATCTCTGTCAAATAAATAAATAGAATCTTTAAAAAAATTATACTCAAATGTTCACAACTGCATTGTTCATAACAACTAAAGAGTGAAAACAATCGAAATTCCCATTAACTCATGATGGATAAATAAAATATGATACATCCATACAATGAAATACTATTCAGCAGTAGGAAGGAAAGAAATAACTGATGCAGTGCTACAACATGATACACCTTTGTATCATTCTATTAAATGAAGGAAGACAGTCACAAAAGTCTACATATTGTATGTCCCATTTACATGCAATGTTCAGAATATGACAATCTATAGAGACAGAATGTAGATTAGCAGTTGTCAAGGGCTGGGGGCATTGGGAGAAATTGGGAGTGACTGCTAATTACCAGAGGATTTCTTCCAGAATTAATAAAATGCTCTAAAAAATTAGATTGTGATGATAGTCAACTAATGTGAATATAGTATGACATATACTGTGAATAGTAATATGCTCTACTGTGAAAATATTAAAAGTCTTTGAATTATATGATTTAAGTGGATACATTTTATGATCTATGAACTGTATCTCAGTAAAATTTTTTTTAAAAAAAGATAATAGATAGTTGCTTTTTTGGAATGTTCCTTACAGTTTATTTGTATATGTATATATTTTAAACACATAATTATTTGTGGAAATAAAAGCACACTGCTCACTAATACACTAAAATTCTACTCATTTATTAATTGCATAATAATGAGGAACTTTCTAATAATTTAAATTCATGAATACAAAAATAAAAGAGAAGCTTAAGCTAGGTTTGAAAATAAATGTGCCAAAATAAAGGAAAATGGAAGACAATAAAAATATGGGCTCAAGGGGTGCCTGGGTGGTTCAGTTGGTTAAGCCTCTGCCTTCGGCTCAGGTCATGATCTCAGGGTCCTGGGATCGAGCCCTGCATCGGGCTCTCTGCTCAGCAGGGAACCTGCTCCCCCTCTTTCTCTTCCTGCCTCTCTGCCTACTTGTGATCTCTGTCTGTCAAATAAATAAATAAAATCCTTTTAATAAATAAAAAAATAAATAAAAATATGGGCTCAAAAGATTGGTCATTATTAAAATTTTTCATAGTAAGGTAGTTTAATTCATGCAAAATTAGAATGGGCTTATGAAAAGTAGCAGCAGAAAAAATGTAATGGCATTAAAGTGCTGAATTAGAATATTCCATTCTTAGAGCTACAGAGGACAAATCTGCTTTTGCCTTCTCCCAAAATTCTGAGCACTGTTTTCTTGCTTCCCCTCAATCTAGCCTTCTTCAGTTTAAATAGACTCCCATAATCATTTCTGAGAGGCAATAATTTTCCAACTGTTCAAACATTCTGATTTCCCATCTCTGTTTTATCAATGACTACTAGAAGACACAGCAGCTAAATATGGTATGACCAGCACAGAATCCAGTGAGACTGTCACTGCTTTAGATCTAAATTAGCAAGCTGGCAAATATGTGGCATGTGTGTCCCCATTCTCCCATCTTATATCTGTGTCTGTAACATTCTTTCTACAGGAAGCCTTCTAACTGGCTATTGCCAGCATGTGGAAAAGCAACTAACTATTGACCATTCATTTGTACCTGGGTATTTTACTAATAGTCCACTGGCCAGGGTACAGGAATAGGTTCAATCCCCAGCATGAGACCCAAGGAAATAAAGCAGCTCTGGGTGCGAGAAATCTGGTCATAGACTGGGTCCTTCCTTTGCATGACAGTGTTGATGATTCTGTAACACCTCACATTATTACTCTTGAGCTCACATGCATAACACGGCAGTTACCTAGAGAGTGGAGAGAGAGCTCCTGACATCCCCTCTGAGTGACCTCTCATTGGTAGGAGGAGTGACCATGACAACAGAAGCAACTGTGAGCAGGTGGGTTGCATTCATCCAGGCAGGGAATATCAGATGTTGAGGAAAAAAAAGATACCGCCTCTGAAGGAAATAATCTACATTGAATTAAAGCCACTGGAAATATCCTATATGCACTTAATTAGCTCTGAACATTCTACATAGAAGATTGATCCTAATTGCAACAGTGTCCATGTAAAGAAAGAAGACCCTGGAGAAACACAGTCACATGACAAAGTGTGCATTTAGTACCCACCCAATAATTTGGCTTGATCCACTCAGCCAGGAGTTCAGTTGGAGTCCATCACCATTAACCTATTGGAGCTTTGGTCACTTTCCTTGTTTTTCCTTTTGTTCTATGGTATCTTATTTATATACCTGACTTATATACCTTTCTGGTGATTCATGGCACTCTACAGAACCAGAAAGCTCCGCATCCAAGTAAAATTAATACAATCTCAGATCCTGAGGATTCCCAAGGCCTAACAACTGACTGAAGAAGGACATCAGGGTCCAGGGTAGAAGGGAATTCTATCACGTCAAGCCTGGTGAGCCATAACCTGTCCTAATAGAAATGTCCATGGGTCAGAGGCTCATGACCAGAGGCCATGCTCCCATTAAAAACTAAATACAATAGGACCTTGTAGGTCAAATTTTCTTTTCTCTCTCTCTCTTTTTTTATAAATATTTATTTGTTTATTTTGAAAGAGAGAGAAAGAGCATGAAGGAAGCAACAGAGGCAGAGGGAGAGAGAGAATTTCAAGCAGGCTCCATGCTGAGCACACACAGAGCCAGAAGCAGGTCTCAATCTCACAACCCTGAGATCATGACCTTGGCTGAAATCAAGAGGCAGACACTTAACCAGCTGAGATGCCCAGGTTCCCCCTAGATGTCAAATTTTCTAATGCCTACATTTTATAGATGAGAAACTAAAGTCCAGGGAGAGGTAAATGCTGTTATGTACTTAGTGACAGAGTTAGTACTAGAATCTGCTTTGGGCTTAACGTTTAGTTAGGGGTTAAACTGTCTTTCCCCAAAAAAGACATGTTGAAGTTTCAACCCACTGGTACCTCAGAATATGACCTTATTTGGAAATAGAGTGATGGCAGATGTAATTAGTTAAGGTCATACTAGAATAAGGTGGGCTCCTAACCAGTACAACTGGTGTCCTTAAAAGAAGACACCATGTGAGGGCTAGGTTGGCTCAGTCAGTAGAGCATGTAACTCTTGATCTAAGGGTTCTAAGTTCAAGCCCCATATTGGATGTCTAGATTACTTAAAAATAATAAAAATATTTAAAAAAAATAAAAGTAAGAGGGGCGCCTGGGTGGCTCAGTCTTTAAGCGTCTGCCTTCAGCTCAAGTCATGATCCCAGGGTCCTAGGATGGAGCCTTGCATCGGTCTCTCTGCTCAGCGGGAAGCCTGCTTCTCCCTCTTCCACTCCCCCTGCTGTGTTCCCTTTCTTGCTGTGTCTCTTTCTGTCAAATGAACAAATACAATCTTTAAAATTAAAAAAAATAATAAAATAAAAATAAAAGTAAGAAAAAAAGGAAGGGAGGGAGAGAGGGAGGAAGGCAGTCGTGTTAAGACACAGGGACATGAAGGGGAATGCCTGGGAAGATGGAGGCAGAGACTTAAGTACTCAGCTGCAAGTCAAGGAATGCCAAAAATTGCTGGCAAACACCAGGACATCTTTCCAGAAGCTGATAAAGCTAACAAAAGACCTTTTCTATGTTTCAGAGAGAGGTGCTCCTGCCAACACTTGGATTTCAGACTTCTAGTCTCCAGAACGGTGACACAATAAATTTCTGTTGTTTTAAGCCACCCAGTTTGTGATACTTTGTTACCACATCCCAACCACATGGATACACACACTACCAGAAAATTGTCTGTTCCTACCACCTCACTGGTCCAGAGACTTACCAAGGGGCTGCTTCTGAGTAGAACGATTTTAACTTTATGAGCACAGAAATTGCAGAAATACTACTCCACATCCCCAATTATTGTCCCCATAACTTCACACTCACTCTCTGACACCAAAGTTCACAAGGCTACAAGTGCAAAAGTTGTATTTTTTTTTTCTTTTTCCTTTGTGCTACATTTTAAGTCACATCAGGACCAGGGCAGTAGGAATTACTCTGGAACTTGATTTAAAAGATGAGGAAAATATTCTTGATGCCAAAACATCTCCCTTCCTATCTGGTGATCTTGTGTCAACAGACAGAAAGACTTTTCCATTAAGCCCTGAGCTTCCCAGAGTCTCCTCAAATACAAATCAACCTGGGAAAAGCCATAACACCTTCCCTGTGTTTAAATGAGTCCATCTGAACGCACATAACAGGGCAGCTGTAAAGAAGAGGCAGCAGGGTGTGGTGGGAAGAGCAGAAGCCTCAGAGGTATCGAAATTCCAACTGGAATCGTGGTTGTGCCCCTAGGGAAATCATTTTACTTCTCTGACTTCTCTTTACTTCTTAGACTGAATGTCCAGAGTGGTATGGAAGCGTGTCTGCTGCGCTGTGAGCTGGGCCAGAGGAGGGGAAAACAAACAAGCACAATGCAGGGCTTCCTTTCCAGCGGTTTAGTCCACCACGTTTGCAGAGCATCCGTGCCCCCTGCTTTCAAATTTCATTAGTCTTTACCCATAAGTAAAGATGTTAATACCCACCTTGCTGGCTTCATGTAATGGGTATAGATAAATTTACAACATACCACTCATTTGGATATGCAATAAATTAATATGGTTTGTTGATATTTTCATTATTGTTTTATTAAATCTCAGTCCTGGACAAAGATCTTGGTGGGAAAATCTATGACATCTCAGTTCTTCTCCATCCTATACTGGAAGCATGAAACAAAAAGTAGGTGCTCCCATTTGACTCTGGCTTTATCTGTCTCACTATAGAATACATTCTATAGGGACCAACACCTAACTAAATCCTTGGCCTTAAGCACAGTGCTCAGTAGGTAGTAAGCTGTCAAAAAATGTTGTTGCATGTTGAACATATGCTACATGATCTACTTCCTCAGGATTCACAATCAGCCATTTAAAATGGGCAAATTAGGGTAACCTGGGTGGTTCAGTCAGTTAAGCGACAGGCTCTTGGTTTCGGCTCAGGGCACGGACTCAGGGTCATGAGATCCAGCCCTGCATCAGGCACCATACTTGGCCAGGAGTCTGCTTGAGATTCTCTCTCCCTCTTCCCATCTCCTCACTCACACTCTCTCCCTCTCTCTAAAATAAATAAACAACTAAACAAAATCTTTAAAATAAAATGGGCAAGTTAAAGATTCATCTTTTTTATTTTTATTTTTTCTATTTGAGAGCAAGAGAATGAGAGAGAGAGAGCATGAGAAGGGGGAGGGTCAGAGGGAGAAGCAGACTCCCTGCTGAGCAGGGAGCCTGATGCAGGACGGTTCTGGGATTCCAGGATTAGGACCTGAGCCAAAGGCCGTTGCTTAACCAGCTGAGCCACCCAGGCACCCACGTTAAAGATTCTTGTCCTAATACTGATTTACTTTGCTATTGAGGAGCACCAGTACAAACCTCATCCAAGTTTACCTGGACTCAATAATAAAATAAGTTGTGTCGTATTAGAGCTTTCCAAACCAGTGTTGCATTAATGATACTTTGCTTTAATCATACTTTAAAAGAAGTCAGAATCCTTTGGCTACAGAAGATTATGAACAGAATAGTCATACTTTCTGGATTTTCTCTTGCCCCAAACTTACATCTATAGACTTCTAAATATATATTCTCTTTCACAGAAGAGAAAGGTCTCAGTTTCTCAACTGACCCCAGTTCTTAAAACTGAAATCTTCAAAGAGGATGCAATATACAAAAAAAAAGTGATACCTGGCAACATAGAATGTGACCAAATTTTAATCCATGGATTTTATTTCTCTTGATTCTCTATAGATTCATCACGCCCCTTTCCTTCTTGTCTCAATGTACAGTCTTAAAATGGGCATGATTCTCTATATTCAACCTTACTGTATCTCAGGTCTTTCTGTTCCCTGAGTTAACGCTCCCAACACCATTATCCGAGCCCTTGGACAAACAAAAATCCTTGTTGTGGAAGGACTGGAGCCTTCTTAAGGTGGCTTTCGACAAGAGTGGTGTTTTAAACCCTATGACTTGACTGCCATCTAGAGGAGACTACAGATACTGAAATTCACCAAACTAATCCAGTATCTTGATGGGTTCACTTTTCTCTAACCCTTTGGCGAAGAACCATAAGGAAAAGCATTTTAAATAAGAAATAGAAAATATTTAAATGTTGTATTGTGGCTTAGGATGGTGCCATTAATCTACTTTTTTACAAAACAATATGGAGCAATTGTATTATTTCTAAGGAGGAATGATACACTTAGTGATAGCAATCTGCTTGCCTTTGAATTTATTTTATGGATTCCTTGTGAAAATATACGTCAAGATAATGTAATTATTATACCTGCATAATTTTAGTGCTGTAATTAAAACTGGGTGGTTGCCCTCATCAAATTCTCCAGATTGTTTGTGGTTTATTTTCTGCGGGTATGAGTTTTCATCTTGGAACAGATTTTAGAGCCTCTCTCTGTTGTTCTTCTTACAGTAATACTGATATTACTAGACAAGAAATTTCTCCAGATTTGTAAAAAAGTGGGGTTTTTTTTAGCAATTGTTTTGTGAAGTCGTTTCAATAAAACTTAAAGAAACAGACAATTTAGAAGTGATTTCTCTCAGAAAATCACCCCAAACTTTCCTCTGTTTATATACAACAAATATACTGGTTTTCTGCAGGCTTCAACTATTGAGAAATCTAAAAGCGTCAGTGGTGTTCATCCTCTTTTACATCACCGTGGGAATTATCTGTTCCTCAAATGCCAGAAGGTCAAAACTTGAGCTTATTGAAATTCTCAACCATTTTCAACAGGGTTTTCATGTGTCACAGTTTGCAAATAATGGTGATGAGAGTGTTAAATTCAGGAAATTGGAAAAATTGAAATATAGCAGGATGAATTACAGTGAATGATGCACATCTTGAGGCTGTACTTTGAGATAAGGGAAGGGACATGAAGACTTCACACAACGTTAATTTAAAAACCACAGACTAAATTGTGATCCCATCCTTTGTTGTCAGATATCACATTTTTTGTGTATTGCATGCATCCTCTTTGAAGATTTCAGATTCAATGTGAAGTTGAGTTTCTGTAGGAGAGAATGCATGTTTTTGAAAGTCTATGGATATAAACTGGGGACAAGGCAAAATCTGGGAAGTATAAATATGCCATTCCTACTCTTCTATATCCAAAGGACTTTGAATTATTTTAAAACATGATGAAAGCAAAGTATCATTATTGCAACATCGGTTCTGGAAAGTTCTATTGCAATAAGACTTATTTTAGTATTGTGTCCAGATAAATATAAATGAAGGCTGGATGCTGCTCCCAACAAGAGTCAGCAACCATCTTCTTGGAGGTTCAGGGAGCAATTTTTTTTTTTACTTTTCCAAATATATGGTCACTACTAATCAACTGCCATTGGAGCATGAGAGCAGCCACAGACAGTATGTCAACAAACGGGGGTAGCTGTGTTCCCATAAAATCCTGCCTAAAAAAACGGGCAGTTGGTAGTTTGCCAATGACTGTGTTAGCACAAAAGTCTTCAATTTGCCCAAGTTAATGACTATCAGATTGTGCAGCCTAGGAATTACCAGTTACTCAAGTATACAAAAAGTCAAAACTTAATGTAGGAAACCAAGCACAGCTTCTACCAGCTCCAACCTACTGGAAACTAGCCCTAGTGTTTGATTTGCTTTGTTTTGTTTTTTTCTCCATGCATCTGGTACATCTTCTAACTTTATCAAACTTAACATACTCTCAGAGAAAATAACTTTTTCTTAGATAATGAAGAATCACACACACACACACACACACACACACACACACACACACAAATAGTCTTCTCAGATTAGTAACAGAAACAGGAAGTGAAAGACAAGTAGATTTGGAGTAGACAAACATTTATGTATTAGATGTATATCTCCAAGCTTGTTTTAGATTACCACTATTATCCTATGACTAACTCTATACTGAGCCATTAGACATGTTTTCTATCTTAGCTTCTATCTCATAATTGGCATTCTCCCATAAGTCAACCCTATGAAAAGGACCACGGGAAAGAATCTTTCCATAAAACTCTAAATACTGAAGTAACTGCACTGCAGCAGGAATTTCCATAAAACCACTTGTCCTTCCATGCACCTTAGGAGCTGTTGATAATGGGTGGAGCACATAGGAAGAGTCAGGCTATGGAAAGAATAGAAATCAAGCACAGTCTGAAAAGTTCTGCTTTAACCAAATACAGACATTTTTTCCTCAAGCTTTTGGGTCTGTTCTATCGTTTCAAGGACAGGAAGAGAAACTTTGATCTCCAATTTGACAGATTACCAGTTTCACCTGATGGATGATCAGTTTCAGTTCCTCCTCCTTGGAGGCACACTACTGCGAGTTCTGGTAACCATTTACTTGCATGGTAGTTTCTCCTTTCTGCATATTACTGGCCACCATAGTACACAGACAGAGCTCAGACTGTAAGGAGGGCAGAGCTGAGTGCAAATCCCTGCTGCTGTTCATATTGGCCTTGTGACCGTGGGGTGCTGCATCACTGCTCTGACAGTTTTCTCTCCGTAAAATAAAGGGCATACTAATACTCCCTACTAATAAAGGTAATGGTCACATTGCAATATTGGCATTGAGATTAAATAAGAACTTTTGTGAGGGATCTTGCCCAGTGCTCAGTAAATGTAAGTGTATCTCCTCTCCCCACCACCCCTTCTCTAGGATGCAGACTGGAGTATGGAACCGACTTACACTACGTATCCTCTCTCCCAACACAACTGCTCATGAGCTGGATGTAGGGTAGGTGTTTTATAAATGTTTTTTGAATAGCAGTGGCTTCTCCTATTTTGCTTTGCTTTGAAGATCTTACCATTTTATACTAATACAAAGAGAAACTAAAAGGTATTCTCGGAGTTGTGAAAACAGGTTTCGTAAATTCAAAAACAAAAGAACCCGCTCATAATACTGGTGTGCTACACCGAAAGTAGGCACTCAAATTATCTGCCGAAAAATGATGATACACATGTACATGGACTGCACTGAAAAGACTCAATCATGAGATTTTGCTCTCCTCTTGAGGGAGGTGGTTTGACTCACATTATTATCAAACCTGTAAAATAAGAAGGTGCTTTCTCATGAGGTTTTATTACCTACTGTTAACTTCTGGAATTCTCATCATGACTCATTGGTCAAATTTATACACTGCATAACTGCTCAGGGAAGAATCTTTTTTTTTTAAGATTTTATTTATTTATTTGACAGAGAGAGATCACAAGTAGGCAGAGAGAGAGAGAGGAGGAAGCAGGCTCCCTGCTGAGCAGAGAGCCAGATGCGGGGCTAGATCCCAGGACCCTGAGATCATGACCCGAGCCAAAGGCAGCAGCTTAACCCACTGAGCCACCCAGGCGCCCCATCAGGTAAGAATCTTTATGTTTATCCTTCCTGTCAAAACTGGCCTTACATTTTAATATATTTTTTTTTTACCATACGGAGTACTACATGCTGAAAAGTTTATGAAAATGTGATTCGAGGAATCACCAAGATTACTTGTGACAAAATTGGAGTCATCCAGACAAAGGAGTTTTGAATGGAATAGAAAATTAAAGTAAAGAATCAGCTGTGGGGGATAGAAGTAGAAAGAGAATAGAATCCAGCAGTTATTTAAGGACAAGAGGAAAAGAAATAGAGTCAGAGTTATTGAGAATGTTTAAAAAAAATCACTAGCTGTGGGGCACATGAACAGAGGAGCTAAGATGTCAATAAAAATAAAATGGGATTTGTGAAATACCAAAAGGGTATATAAAAAGAAACCAATTAAATAGAATATTTTTTGTTTTTCTGTATCTGTTCTGGCTCTAAGGGATAAGAGCTACAAATTTGTTTTCTTCTCTTTGCTTTTCTATGAGACATAGAAGTAGTTATGCTGACTCAGAATTAAATTTTTATTAGTAACTTTTAAAACTTGAATTTTTCCCACAAAACATAACTGCTGCCTATGCTGGCTATCAAAGCATATGTGATTTTCTAGTGTATCAGTATGAAAGTAAAGCAAATAGTCATGCAAGTGTTCTGATTATATTCGTAGACGTACAGAATTTTTACAGTCCATGCTGTATAATATCCCTGATATTAGTCATACAAGTCAGAAGCTGTTTGCAAGACTGATTTTACTTATCAATGATCATATATCATTAAATCACCTTTTAAGGATCAATATGCTGTTAGGGATATTTACATATACAAAAACAAAAAACAGAAGCTCCATCATAGCCTGGCAAAAATTTTGACTCTTCACACCTCTTCCTACATTCTGTAAGTCAGTGAACAGGCTCTATCTTCACAGCTGTGACACCCTGTCCCCACCATCATTTTAAAACTGACTATACACTGTTTCTTTCATGAATCTCTCCTGGCTTGGACAATAACTAGATATCTAAAAGGAAGAGAGGGCTTAAGAAAGAGGAAATTATAGCTTTGCCCACCAATAACTTTGTCTAGATATAGTAGTTTTTCCAGAGCATTGAAATTCCACATATGCCAAAGACAGCCATTCAACATTTGCTAATGTAACTAGATTCTTCAGAACAACTCTGATGTGTTCTCACCAGTTTTCATCTAAAATGAGGACAGCTGACCCTTATGGAGTGTGTACTATATGTCAGGCACTATTGTAATTCTTTGCACGTCATGGGGCACCTGGGTGGTTCAGTTGGTCAAACCTCAGACTCTTGATTTCAGCTCAGTTCATGGTCTCAGGGTCGTGAAATGGAGCCCAGCTTCATGTCAGGATCCATGTTCAGTGGGGAGTCTACTTGAGATTCTCTCTCTCCCTCTCCTTTTGCTGACCCCTCTAAAATAAATGAATAAAATCTTAAAAAAAAAATACTTTGCATGTCATGAAGCCACCCAGTCTTCACAACAACCTCATTACATAGGTTATTACTACCCTCATTCTGAAGATGCAGTTAGTGAGATAGAATGGTAAAGTAGCTTTCCCAAGGGCACACAACTGGTAACAAAGCCAGGTTCTAACCCAGGCAAGTCTGACTCCAGAGTTCACACTTGTAACACCATGCTTCCAGGCAGACTACTGGGTTACCATAGATTCTTAGAAACTAGTTTAGTATAGGCTACTCATTACTCTATAACAAAACAAAAAAGAAACATCTCTTAAAGAACAGCAAGTTAGCTACATGGAACATCTTTCTAAGATGGTCCCATAAAGAAAGAACTGTGAGGGGCTGGGAAGGGCAAAGCCTTTACCATTAACTCCCCAATAACACAAATACAAATCTTTTCTGAATCCTGTGAGTATTTTGCCCTAGAGAAACATAATCAAACTTCTGTTTCTTTAAGTCAATCCATGATTCAGCATAATAGAGAATGTACCACAACTCAGCGCCCTGAAAATACACAAAATAAATTATAAACACAAAAAGATGAAAGCCCCACCTACTGCATAAGCAATACAAGAAACACGTTAGTTGAGCAGGTTAGAGTTAACCAAAGTCAGGTTAGAATCAACGCATTTTGGTTAATGAACACCTGAGAAATTTTTTTTTAAATAAAGGATCATTGGTATAAAAGAGTAAATAATGGAGAATGATCTATCTGCTCGTTTCAGCCATGCATTTAGCCTGTGTTACAAAAATTTTTATCAATAAGTTCACCAAGGGTTTAAAGAAAGAACTCAGGCAGGATAATAGAATTTATTTCCAAATCTAGTCATTTTTGAAGAATTACATCCACCTATAGGTTCTTTTTCATTTATGACCTCTTCTTATAACAGGTAGTATCTTTTTATAAAATAATTGCAAGCATTTTCTAACAATAATGATCGTGAATGATCTTGAAACTCTAAATTATGGTTTTAGTCTTGTTCACAGCCATCTTTGGAGGGAATAATTCTGCATTATTATACAAGAAGGAAGAACAATTGCCCCACAGAAACCAAATAACTCCATGCTGGCCCTGATTTGAGATGGCTGTCAAATTAAACTCAATGATAGTGTAAAGAAAATCAATCCTTTGAACAAATAACTCAGGTGGACTCCCTCTGCCTGCAGAATGAAGTCAAACTACTTATATCAGTCTTCATAGAATACAAGAATTCCTCTTTCACTTTTAATTCCCATCACTCTCTTCCTTGTCATTCATGCCAATCTAAAGAAATGATAATTTTCTGCAGTCACACTGCTTTTCCTCATTTCCCTCCTTTTTTTCATGCTGTTTCTTTCATTTCAAATATCTTCTCTCAACTCTCTCTTCAAAACTCAACTCAAATACAATTTCTTGTACACACACACATTTCTCTTAGCTATTTATATGTGTGGTGGTTACTTTTACATGTCAGCTTGGCTAAGTCCTGGTACCCAATTTTAAATCCCACACAAGTCTAGATGTTACTGTGATGGTATTTTTTAGTTGATATTAACTTCTGAGTCAGTAGACTTTAAGTTAAGCAGATTATTACCTGCCATAATGTCAGTGGGCTTTGTCCACCAGTTGAGGCCTTAAAAGAAAGACTGAGTTCTGCCAACTCAAGAGTACAGCATCAGGTGCTCACAACTCTCCAGCCTGCTGACCTCCAGCCCTGCAGATTTCAAAACTGCCAGTCCCCATAATTATGTGAGCCAATTTCATAAAGCACCCTCTATCAATAAATAGATAAATAGATGTATACATCAAAAGAAATAGACCAGAAACACAAATACATATACATATACACATAAGCACATAAACACAAATATATATATACACACATGTATATACACATGTACATATACACAGACATATACATCCTATTAGTTCTGTTCATAGGGTTCTGTAGAGAACCCTAATTAATATAATGTGTTTCTGACTTACCTACTGGAATGTAAGCTCCTTAAAAATTATCATCTTTCTATTCCTCAAAGAACAATGCTTTAAAAAGACTTCTTTTTACAGCAACTTCTTTCAAGATATGTCTCCAAAGGCAAAGGAAACAAAAGCGAAAATAAACTTTTGGGACTTCATCAAAATCAAAAGCTTCTGCACAGCAAAGGAAACAGTCAACAAAACAAAGAGGCAACCCATGGAATGGGAGAAGATAATTGCAAATGACAGTACAGACAAAAGGTTGATATCCAGGATCTATAATGAACTCCTCAAACTCAACACACACGAAACAGGCAAACATATCAAAAAATGGGCAGAAGATATGAGCAGACACTTCTCCAATCAAAACATACAAATGGCTATCAGACACATGAAAAAATGTTCATCATCATTAGCCCTCAGGGAGATTCAAATTAAAACCACATTGAGATATCACCTTACACCAGTTAGAATGGCCAAAATTAACAAAACAGGAAACAACATGTGTTGGAGAGGATGTGGAGAAAGGGGAACCCTCCTCCACTGTTGGTGGGAATGCAAGTTGGTGCAGCCTCTTTGGAGAACAGTGTGGAGATTCCTCAAGAAATTAAAAATAGAGCTTCCCTATGGCCCTGCAATTGCACTACTGGGTATTTACCCCAAAGATACAGAGGTAGTGAAAAGAAGGGCCATCTGTACCCCAATGTTCATAGCAGCAATGGCCACAGTCACCAAACTGTGGAAAGAACCAAGATGCCTTTCAACGGATGAATGGATGAGGAAGATATGGTCCATATATACTATGGAGTGTTATGCCTCCATCAGAAAGGATGAATACCCAACTTTTGTAGCAACATGGATGGGACTGGAAGAGATTATGCTGAGTGAAATAAATCAAGCAGAGAGAGTCAATTATCATATGGTTTCACTTATTTGTGGAGCATAACAAATATCATGGAAGACAAGGGGTGTTAGAGAGGAGAAGGGAGTTGGGGTAAATTGGAAGGGGAGGTGAATCATGAGAGACTATGGACTCTGAAAAACAATCTGAGGGGTTTGAAGTGGCGGGGGGTTGGAAGGTCGGGGTAGCAGGGGGTGGGTATTATAGAGGGCACGGATTGCACAGAGCACTGGGTATGGTGAAAAAATAATGAATACTGTTTTTCTGAAAATAAATAAATTTTTTAAAAAAGACTTTAAAAAATATTAAATGAATGATTAAGTGGTCAATAACTGAATAAATATTTGGTCAACTCCACCTGTGAAAAAACTTAATTTAGTCCTGTATTCTCTCTTTCCTTTGTCAATACTGTAGTTCATACTCCTTCATCTACACTATTTGAGATTCTTCATGGATGTCTCTGCTTCCAGACTCCTCCAATCCCTGCCCAAATGTATCCTTCATAATGCCACTTAGCTTTCTCTCCAAATCATACACACACACACACACACATATGAACACTTCAGAGTCTTGCAATAAAATATGTAATAGCTTTCCATTGCCTAGAACCCCTTCACAGCTCTCATGAATACCCACTAAGCCTTCATGGCAAGTATGATCTTATGAGTCTCTCATAAAAATGCTCTTAATAAGTTGCTTGGTTAAAAACAAGTTTTCTGTGTATATTATTTATCTTATAATGGTCAAAAATAACTGAACAAAAAGTGATTTCAAAGGTTTAAGCTATTTCCACTTCATAGGGAGTGGCCTATTTTATACGTCCCCAAGAGGGCATTTTTGCTGCATGCTCTACCATCTTGGGATGTGTCTGCCTGGCAATGGTTTACTTCTCTTTAAAGTTCAGAGGTTACCTCCTCTGAATGGAAAGGAATGTTTCCTTTCCTTCCTCAATCAAGAAGTTTCTCCTCCATCTCCCTTACATATTTCCCATGTATTTGGACAGATGTTTGTCTACCTCACTGGAATGTGAGTCCCTCCCAGACTTTATTCTTATCTCATTTACCTTATATACTCAGCCATCTAGCTCACTGCCCAGATACTTTCCTACCCTCTTCCTGAAGTACATTTCATTTTTCTACAGGCATGCAGGAATGTGTGGAAGTAAGCGGCAATGCATAAATTGGTAGCTTTGCTTTGGGAATTTTTTCTCAGAACCAGAAATAAAAATTAGGCAACATGAAGGAGCATCTGATGCTGTGCACTGATGAACAACTGCCTTTTTCCCTTTTCATCCGAGCATCCTGACATCGTATAGACCCAACTGGTAATTCCGAAATTATATCCTCTGGGTTTCTCATGTTTCTTCCTGCAAAAATTTTGAGCATTGCCTGTTTTGCATCTCAGAAGACCAATTTCTATGAGTCCTCTATAAAGTTCAAAGTGTTGATTATTGGTGTCATCCAGCCAGTAGCCATGACTTTGCCAGGTTCAGTGGGAAACATCACCATTTGTTAAGTGTTACTATTGAATTCTGTTATAGATGCCTAACTTTTAAGATGGCTGACCACAAACAAAGCCAAGAACAAAGCTGAAATCATTTGATAAATGTTGGGTTGCCATTCGAATGCTGTTCATAGACTTTAAGGTACAGTCGATGTCATCCTTCTCACCAAAGAAGCAATTGCTTCCTCTCAATACCTTGACAGATCTGCATGAGTCCATAGATTATCACAGCCCTCAGAAATCTTTATCGTGTTTTAAATCTGTTGAAGTATGAAAAAATGAAGTGTGCTTCACAAAACAGGATCATAAAAATGAACTTGGCAAGAGCTGTCTTTGATGGAAGATTCTGAATCATGCCCTAGACGAATCAAAAAGATTGGGAACTCAGCTGAGACATCTGGACAAAAATGCTAAATACAGCAGCAGGGCATTGAGGGCAAGAAGACGTGCCTGCTGAGTGAAGGGCAGACAAAGTCGTGACAGAAAATAGAGCCAAACTCTTGAGAAAAGTGTTGTCCACTAATGTCTGTGTGACTTAATCCATATTTGGACATATACATAGATTATACGGGTATTATATACATTAAAGGTAAATAAATACTTTTAAAATTCCACTTATGAAGAGGCCTCTTAACCACCTTCCACTTTGCCTACTTACTTAAATCCCTGAAGCTTTATTTTCTTTTGTAAAACACACTGACTCCCCATGACACATTAATGCTTCTCACCTGCCTTCTCTACTTTTCCTTTCATCCACAACTGCTTACCAGTTCTGTCTGTTCACAAAATCATATGTGTCACTAGACTTCATTATAACTAACATTTTATTAAACATTATGTAAGGGGTTGCTCTCTCAATTTTTCTTAGAGCCAAGAAAAAAAAATCAATGGAATCACTAAAGAAAAAAAAATTTTTTAAAAAAGCTATTATTTGATGTCTGGTTGAGACCATTATAGCAGTAAAAAAAAAATAAAATAAATTTCAGCAGTTACATTGATTCCAAAAAAAAAAAAAAAAGTCCAAACAAAACATGTAGTGTGTCAAGCCACAGAGAGGGTTGGATAAGCCTCTGCAGTTCCTTTGTGCCCTCCCTGTCAAGGTGCTATGATGCTAGAGTATTAAATCTGCTCCAATGCCCTATCTTTCTGTCATATTCTAGGCTTGTTGAGCTGTTCGTGACTAATACTAATGAGAGACATGCCCTTTCAATTGTCACCTCAAAAATATGCAAAAACTGCTCTGATGTGCTCTCTAGCCTGGCCTAATTTCCCATCAAAGAAATAGAACTCCAGCTACTTGACTGACTTTTCATATTGACTCTTGAGAAATCAGAGATGCTTCATGCCTCTGCAACACTCAAGGAAATAAAATAGCTCACACTTGGTCATATTCAGAGTCTGGATTCACAGCCCTTTCATTTTTAACATAATTCATTACTTTGCTTTCTATTTTATTTCCTCTGGTCTTCATCCAGAGACCAGGATTTTTATCTTTTTAACCTCAAAAATGTACCAACTATGAAAATTCCAAATATATCAAAGTGTATAATTAATGATAACTTCATTTATCATGTGTGTGTTATGTTTTGGTTTGGTTCAACTTGAATTTTGGTGGGTGTTATTTTGACAACTTTGGAATTGGTTTGTGGGGGTTTCAGTGAAATTATTTCTGTGTAATTATACTTATGAAAAAAATCCTTTAAAGGCTCAGATTAATAATAATAGATTTTGTTATTTCTGAAATGGGAGGAACTTGTTAATTTTATATTTGGGGAAAAGTGACCAAGTGGAACTTTGGTGCGTATACATGACAATGTGAACTTGGCCTTCTCTCCATCCCCTTGAGTGTACACAATAGGTAATAAAAAAGGGACACAGAAGAAGACTAAAAATGCTAATAACCTGTCACTGCTAATCCAGCATAGCAGCTAGGGAAAGAACTGTGCTAAGTAGTTTAAAAGGCCCAACTTCCTGTGTTGCCTGTCACAAAAAAGCAAGAAAATAGCCAGCAACATGGAAATGTCGACAAGAAAAGCCAAAAGGAACTAAAGTTCAACCAAGGAAATAGGCACTGACAAAACCATGGTGATAAAACCATTGAGAACATGTTTAAGACTGAGACCACTTACTTATTCTTTTATTATTTAATTATATATATATACTTTTATTCTTTTATTATTATATTCTCTTATTAATCACACATTTAGGGATTACTCTGTTACTGTGCATAATCTGCAAGGAAGGCAAACTCTCTGCTTTCAAGGAGTTCATTGTCTCTGAAGGAAGGAGAGGCACAAACCGAATCCCAGGAGCAGAGGGCTACTATATAACAGGTACATTCAGGCATGGGCACAAGAGCAAGTTCAGTTGTTCTCCCCCCTAGTGAGGATTGTTTTTCTCATGTTCTTTTGAGAGATAAATGAGTGCTATGGACTGAATTCTTTCTTTTTTTTATTTTATTCATTTATTATTTGAGAGAGAGAAAGATCACAGTAGGCAGAGAGGCAGGCAGAGAAAGGGGTGAAGTAGGCTCCTCGCTGAGCAGAGAGCCTGATGCAGGGCTCGATCCCAGGACCCTGAGATCATGACCTGAGCTGAAGGCAGAGGCTTAATCCACTGAGCCACCCAGGCGCCCCATGGACTGAATTCTTCCCAAAATTCCTATGTTGATACCCTAACACCCAATGTGATATTGTTTGGAAACAGGGCCATTTAAAGGTAATTAGGGTTGGATAAGGTCATGAGGGTGGGGCTCTAATGATGAGATTGAGCCTCAATGAAAAAGACACCAGAGCTTGCTTTCTCTGTCTCTCTCTCCCCACCTCATGGGGACAAGCAAGAAGGCAGTCATCTATCTATAACCCAGGAAGAAAGGTCTCTCACCAGAAACCAGCTATGCTGACACCTTGATCTTGGATTTGCAGCCACCTGAACAGTGAGAAAATAAACTTCTATTGTTTAAGCTATCCAGTCATGGTATTTTGTTATGTAGCTAGACTGGCCAAAATAGCATTTTTTAAAAAGCAGGGGGAAAAAAAAAAACAAAAAAACAAAAAAACAAAAACAAAAACAACAACACTGGAAGAAACTAGAAAAGAATATTCTGAAGAGTGAATAGAAATTATGATCAACCTAATATTCAAGTGAAGAAATATTGTATAGTGAAGAAAGGGAAAACCTTGTATTATAAGGAGGAACTTTAGACACTGTAAGAGAAACCATCTAATGTCCATAGACACTAGGATAATTCAGGAGAGAAGAACTTCATATTATTTGGCTATTTCCCTCCAGTAAGCATAAGCCTGTCTCAACTAGAATACTGGAGAAATGCAAACTGGTGCTGTCACTCAGAAAACAGTATGGAGGTTCCTCATAAAGCTAAAAATAGAGCTACCCTATGATCCAGCAACTGCACTATTAGGTATTTATCCAAAGGATACAAACATAATGATTCAAAGGGATGCCTGCATCCCAATGTTTATAGCAGCAATGTCCACAATAGCCAAAAGATGGTAAGAGTCCAGCTGTCCCTCAACAGATGAATGAGTAAAGAAGATTGTAGAATATACATATACACACACACACACACATATATATATATATGTACAATGGAATATTACTCAGCCATCAAAAAGGATGAATCTTGCCATTTGCAACAGTGTGGATGGAACCAGAGGGTATTATGCTAATCAAACTAAGTCAGTCAGAGAAAGACAAATACCAGGTGATTTCATTTATATGTGGAATTTACAAAACAAAACAGATGAACATAAGTGAAGAGAAAGAAAAATAAAATAAGGTGAAAATTGAGAAGGAGGCAAACCATAAGAGACAGTGAACTCCAGGAAACAAACTGAAGGTTGCTGGAGGGGGTGGGGAGGAATAAATGGATGATGGACATTAAGGAGTGCATTTGACATAATGAGCACTGGGTGTTATATGCAACTGATGAAGCACTAAATTCTACCTCTGAAACTAACAACAACAACAACAAAATAGATTACTGGAGAAAAATCAAAAGGTATGCTTTCCAGAGGGAGGATGTAAGAACCAGACCAACCATATGTTGGCCAAAGCCAACATGCTATGCACTCCGGGAGGACACCCTCTGGACTCATGCAGGCACAACATTCCCAAACCCTGGCCACATCATCATCAGACTCACTGGTCACTGTCTACCCACACCTACTGATGTGGAGAAGAAGGAAATCCTCCAAACCAGCAAGCCTCTCTAGACACTTTGAAACTCAGAGTAGGAGAGAAGACTCCAAAGCACAAGTAGTTGTTTTATCACTTCTGTCAGTTGATTACCATGACCACAGGGAAAACGAGACATGGTAAGAAGAGAACAATAGTCTACATATGTGGCATGAAAGGAAGAGAGTTTGGTTTCCTGGACTTTGGTCTTTAAAAAAAATAGCACATTCCAGCTAAAAGACTAGGTATATCTTACATTAATTGAAAGAATATTTTTGTCCAAAGACCCTGTAACTTAATCAAAGATTTTAGGGATGCCTGGGTGCCTCAGTGGGGTAAGCCTCTCTGCCTTCAGCTCAGGTCACGATCCCAGAGTCCTGAGATTAAGCCCCACATCAGGCTCTGTGAGCAGGGAGCCTGCTTTCCCCTCTCTATCTGCCTCTCTGCCTACTTGTGATCTCTCTCTCTGTCAAATAAATAAATATCTTTAAAAAACAAAGATTTTAATGTGAGGGAAGAGAAACAATGACTGGGAAGCTATAATAGAATAATATTGAAGTTACCAAGCATGTGATGTAAAGTACCAAAACGCAAGTATTATCTAGCATATCTCACATGAAAACTAATTAAGACAATGTGTTGTCTCATCTTTGTCCTACAGAGAACAACTACAAAGCGAACAGCTCTCTCCTAAAGTTAGAATTTACAGCCACCCCCAGGAAGACAAATTCAGAAATCAAACTCGCCAGATGGGAGTTCTAAGAGGCAGGTCTGTAATCACAACCATGGTAGATGTCCCATGCCATCTAAATCAAGTGAGTCACCAATGAGTACAAAAAGAATGAGTTAAAACACAGAATGATGAATTCAGTGCAATTAAATTCTAGTTTGGTTAAAGAACCTAAATGTTTTCTCCATGGAAATGATAGCAGGGTACAGGAAAGAGACTTCATCAGAAACTCTAAATGTAGTATAATCTCAAGACCAGCATCTAGTAATAAAAGGTGTCTCTTAAAGGTTACTGTTGGCTAAGTATGCATTCAAAATATGGAACAAATATAATCCTAAAATGAAATAAATTCAGTGTGATTGAACATAATAATAGTACCATATCTAGAAAATGCCATTTAAATAGAATAATATAAACAATTACATTATAACTTAAAATGGGTCATTATTGTTTTCAGAATTCATCAATTAAAACCTAATGTGAAGTTTCTGTACATGAGGACAATTTTTGTAGTTAAATTTAAAGGCATCTTATGGGGTACCTCATTGGCTCAGTCAATAGCACATGCAACTCTTGATCTCAAGGTCATGAGTTTAGCCCCACATTGGGCAAAGAGATTACTTAAAAAAATAAATAGAGGCATTTTAAATAACACCAAAAAGGATGCTAAATTTAAGAAGTAAGATATTAGGAAAGGAAAAATTCATTAAAGCGCAGCATGAGGACATGTCTATTAAAGGTAAATAATGTGAAAAAAATCTAAAAACAATGGTGTCGTCTTAAGTTGGCCAGATAAAAGTAGAAGATGCCATTGTTTATCTGCAAAATGACCCATTCTCAAACACATTCATGCAAGCAGGTAGGAAGAATATTATGTAATTCATTTAATCTCAGTAACTGCATAATTTAGATATAATTATCATCAGCATTTTACAGCTGAGGAAACCAATGGTCATAGAGGGAAAATTTATGCCAACAATAAAAAAAGAAGGAAAAGAAGGAGGAAAGAAAGAAAGAGAGGGAGGGAGAGAAATGGAAAAGGAAAGGAAAGAAATGGTAGAGAGAGGGAGGGAGGGAGGGAGAGGGAGGAGAGGAAGAAGGGGAGGGGAGGAAAATTCAAATCCAAGGAGCAAGAAGTTAGGATTTGTGGTCAGACAGTTCAGCTCCAGGGTCTGTACCCCTAACTACTACACTAACCTGGTGAGAAATATAGAGCCTAGTAAGTAACAAAATGGGACCATAGGGCTTATATCAGAAAACCCAGAGTTTAAAGAAAAAAGGGGTCAAGAATAATGCTGGGAAGGGGCAAGATGGCAGAGAAGTAGGAGATCCTGTTTCAACCAGTCCCTTAAAGTGAGCTAATTATCTACCCGAACACTCTGAACACCCATAAAATCAGCCCGAGATTTAGGATTATACACTTCTGGATCACTATGGGGGCAGAAGACAGAGTGGGAATTCTTGGACTGGTAGTGGAGGATAAATAGAAGGGGGAGGGAGCCACCAGAAGTAACCCATTGGAAACTAATACCCCAATACAAAAATGCCCTGTGATTAGGGACCAGCATTAACTTGGAGTCTGGTTAAAAGCTCTCAAAAAGAGCAAAGGATCTCAAGGAGCAATTGGTGGGATTGGGTGGTCATGGGCCTGGGCCTAAGCCCACAGACCCAGGACAGCCACCGCTGGGGACCACCACTGCCAGAGAGAGTGTGGCAGAGCCCCTGGGTTGTGCGGCTTGCACCACAGCTCAGCTCCCCTAATGAGGGAGTCTGGTGGGAGAGCCAGCCTGAGCTCCCTAGAACTTTTGTGCTCTGCACACAATATGACCAGGTTCTGATCCCCTACCTGCCTGCACCTGAGAAAGCTCCATGCAGGAGCTAACCAGTGCTCTCTAGGACCAGCCCAAGGCCTAGAATCTCCCAGCTGGGGCCTGAAGGAACTCAGCATAATCTCTGGTCATGATCCTGCTGTGGCAACCTGCACAACCATGAGGTCTGGACCCCAAACAGCAATCCCAGCAAAGGCTGCCACCAGAAGCAGGCTCCCTGGACCAATATTGCCCATGGTTTTAGTGGCACAGGGGTGGCAGAGAAAAAAAGGTGCTTTGGGCAATCCCTTATGTGGTAGCTGGGGACATGCCTTGTCTATGGGAGGTTGCACAGCTCAGCAGTTTGCAGAGCAGGAGTCTGTGTGTTCTGGACCACCCAGAGGGGAGCAGACTGAGGCTTCTCTCTGAGACGGAGGTCTGGGTGCAGTTTGCTGTTTATTAACCCTCCAAAAAGCCACAAAAAGCCACTGAAGAACAAAAGCCTCCAGAGAACAAAAGCCTGAAAAACCAGTTTCCACAGAGCTCAGCCACTTTATAGGGGACAGGAGGACTCAACCCAAGCAAAACTGACTCTAAAACAACATAGCAGACCCCTCCCCCAGAAGACAAGCCAAAAGAATGAGAGGACAACCACCACAGGATCCCCATAAAACTGTAAAATCCCAGCCTCAGGGGAAAAATATATTACACTCCCAGTATTGCCCTAAAACCTGTATATTTCATAGATACAACTTTTATTCTTAATTCATTTTCTTCTTGTTCTTTTTATTTTTTTTATCCTACTTACCATTACAACTAGAGCCTTAATAAAACATATTCCATAATAACCTTTTAAATTGAACTTTTTCATACATATACCTGCATTTTTTTCTTTTCTATTTTTCTAAATATACATATGGATATAAGCTTCAAGGAAATCTTTCCCAAATCAATATTACCCCTATATATAAACCACTTTTAATCTCCCTTTATCTCTGGAAAGTTGAGTCTTTTAACAAAGATATCAAGATACACCCAGGAAGAATCAAAATAACCTTCCTCACCAATATCCAGGATTTATAACCACCCTCCCATCTTTTTCTTCTCTCAGTGTTTCTGTGTATTTGTTTTTGTTCTGGTATTATATAAATCCTATCCTTGGGGTTCATTTTGGCTGGATTCTTTTTTTATTTTTTTTCCCTTGTCATTTACTTTGGTCAGTCTTTTTGTTAGTCCATTTTTGTTTGTTGACCTTATAAATCTTACCTTTGGGGCCCATTCTGGCTGGGTCTTCTTTCTTTCCCTCTCTCTCTTTCACTTTTTTTTCTTTCTTTTTGGTGGTGACTTCTGATTGCTCAGAAGCATTTCAAGGTGCACCTTGCCTGGATTGTGGTTGATATATTCAGGTATACATCCCCTCCAACCACCTCTCACCAAAATGACTAGAAGGAGGAACACCCAACAGAGGAAAAATTCAGAGACTATGCCCTCTCCATCAGAACTATTGGATACGGATATAAACAGTATGTTGGAAAGGGAGTCCAGTGTAACAATTATCCAGGCAACGGCTAGAATGGAGAAAACAATTAGTGACAACATAGAATCTCTAAGATCAGAAGTGAAAGCCACCCAGGAAAATGTTAAAAATGCTATCAATAAGATCCAGTCTAAAATAAATATTCTAACAACTAGAGTAACCAAGGCAGAAGACAGAATTAGTGATCTAGAGGACAAACTGATAGAGAAAAAGGATCAGGAGGAGGCATGGAAGAACCAACTTAGAAGCCACAAACACAAAACTAGGGAAATATATGACACCATGAAACATTCCAACATTAGAATTATTGGGATCCTGAGGGGGTAGAGAAAGAGAGAAGACTAGAATTTATAGTTGAGCAAACTCTAGATGAAAATTTTCCCAGTCTGGGCAATGGAACCTGTGTTCATGTCCTAGAGGCAGAAAGGTCTCCCCTCAAGATCATAGAATCAAGGAAGACCTCAAGACACTTAATTGTGAGACTGACAAATCATAATTTTAGACAGGAGCTTCTGAGGGCAGTTGGGGGAAGAGATTCCTTACATACAGAGAGAGGCCCATCAGAATAATGTCAGACCTGTCCACAGAAACCTGGCAAGCCAGAAAGGGCTGGAAAGACATATTCAGGGCACTAAATGAGAAGAACATGCAGCCAAGAATACTTTATCCAGCAAGGCTGACATTCAGAATGGATAGAGTGATAAAGAGCTTCCAAGACCGGCAACGTTTAAAAGAGTATGTGACTACCAAGCTGGCATATAAGAAATATTAAGGGTTGGGGGGGGGGGGGTTCTATAAAAGAAGAAAAAACACAAGAGTGACATAGAACAGAAATTCACAGAGACAGTCTATAGAAATAAGGACTTCACAGACTACATGATGTCAATAAAAACATATCTTTCAATAATCACTCTCAACATCAACAGCCTAAACACTCCCATAAAATGGCATGGGGTTGCAGATTGGATAAAATGACCCATCCATATGTTGTCTACAAGAGTCCCATTTGGAACTGAAGGATACATCTAGACTGAAAGTGAAGGGATGGAGAACAATCTTTTATGACATTGGGCCTAAAAAGAAAGCCGGGGTAGCGATTCTCATCTCAGATAAATTAGATTTTATACTGAAGACTGTAGTCAGAGATAAAGTAGGACAGTACATCATTCTTGAAGGGTCTATCCACCAAGAAGATCTAACAATTGTAAATATTTATGCTCCTAATACAGAAGCAGCCAACTACATAAGTCAACTGTTAATCAAGATAGTCACATTGATATGAATACATTAATAGTAGGGGATCTTAACACACCACTCTCAGTAATAGATCATCCAAGCGGAAAATAAATAAAGAAACAAGAGCATTGAATGACACATTGGACCAGATGGACCTCCAAGATATATACAGAACATTTCACTCTAAAACAACAGAATACTCATTCTTCTCTAATGCACATGGAACATTCTCCAGAATAGACCACATACGGGGTCACAAATCAAGGCCCAAATGATACCAAATAATTGAGATTATTCCCTGCAGAGCCTAGGACCTGACAGATTCCCTGGAGAATTCTACCAAACACTCAAAGAAGAAATAATACGCATTCTCCTGAAGCTGTTTCAAAAAGTAGAAACAGAAGGAAAACTCCAGATTCTTTCATGAAGCCAGCATTACCTTGATCCCCCAAACCAGGCAAAGACCCCACCAAAAAGGAGAATTTCAGACCTATATCCCTGATGAATATGGATGCCAAGATTATCAACAAGATCCTAGCTAATGGGATCCAACAGTACATTAAAAAGATTATCCACCATGACCAGGTGGGATTTATCCATGGGATGCAAGGGTGGTTCAACATTCCCAAATCAATCAATGTGATAGAACAAATCAATAAGAAAAGTGAGAAGAAACACAGGGTCTTCTCAATTGATGCAGAAAAAGCATTTGACAAAATCCAGCATCCATTCCTGATTAAAATGCTTCAAAGTATAAGGATATAGGGAATATTCCTCAACTTTGTAAAATCTATCTATGAAAAACCCACAGTGAATATCATCCTCAATGGGGAAAAACTGATAGCTTTCCCTTTGAGATCAGGAACAAGACAAGAATGTCCACTCTCGCCATGGTTGTTCAACATAGTACTAGAACACCTAGCTACAGAAATCAGACAACAAGAAATAAAAGGTATTCAAATTGGCAATGAAGAAGTCAAACTCTCTCTCTTTGCAGATGACATGATACTTTATATGGAAAACCCAAAAGACTACCCCCAAATCACTAGAACTCATACAGCAATTCAGTAATGTGGCAGAATACAAAATCAATGTACAGAAATCAGTGGTTTTCTTATACACTAACAATGAAAATACAGGAAGGGAAATTAGAGGATTGAATCAATTTACTAAAGCACCAAGAACCATAAGATACATGGAAATAAACCTAATCAAAGAGGTAAAAGACAGTACTTGAGAAACTACAGAACACTCATGAAAGAAACTGAAGAAAACACAAAAAGATGGAAGAGCATTCCATGCTCATGGATTAGAATAATAAACATTGTTCAAATGTCTATACTGTCTAGAGCAATCCATACTTTCAATGCCACCCCAATCCAAATTCTACTGGCATTTTTCAAAGAGCTGGAACAAACAATCCTAAAATTTGTATGGAATCAGAAAAGACCCTGAATTGCTAAGGAAATGTTGAAAAAGAAAAACAAAACTGGGGGCATCATATTGACTGATTTCAACTTTACTAAAAAGCTGTGATTACCAAGACACCATGGTACTGGCACAAAAACAGACACATAGACCAGTAGAAAAGAATAGAGAGACCAGATAAGAACCCTCAACTCTTTGGTCAAATAATTCGACAAAGCAGGAAAAAATATCCAATGGAAAAAAAGTTTCTTCAATAAATGGTGCTGAGAAAATTGGACAGCTATCTGTAGAAGAATAAAATGCGACCATTCTCTTATACACAAAGATAAACTTGAAATGGATGAAAGACCCCAACTTGAGGCAGGAATCTATCAAAATCCTAGAGGAGAACATAGGCAGTAACCTCTTTGACACTGGCCACAGCGACTTCTTTCAAGACATGTCTCCAAAGGCAAAGGAAACAAAAGCAAAGATGAACTTCTGGGACTTCGTCAAGATCAAAAGCATCTGCACAGTAAAGGAAACAGTCAACAAAACAAAGAGGCAACCCACAGAATGGAAGAAGGTATTCTCAAATGACACTACAGATAAAGGGCTGATATCTAAGATCTCTAAAGAACTTCTCAAACTCAACACACACAAAACAGATAAACATGTCAAGAAAATGGGCAGAAGACATGAACAGACACTTCACCAAAGAATACATACAAATGGCTAATAGACACATGAAAAAAATGTTCATCATCATTAGCCACCAGGGAGATTCAAATTAGAACCACATTGAGATACCACCTTACACCAGTTAAATGGCCAAAATCACCAAGACAGTAAACAACAACTGTTGGAGAGGATATGGAGAAAGGGGAACCCTTAGTGGGAATGCAATTTGGTGCAGTCACTTTGGAAAACAGTGTGGAGATTCCTTAAGATTCACAGACCTGTATCCCTGGGGATAAAAATATATGCCTATAAAAAATAAAAAATTAAAAAAAAAGAAATTAAAAATAGAGCTAACCTATGACCCTGCAATTTTATTAGTGGATATTTACCCCAAAGTTACAGATGTAGTGAAAAGAAGGGCCATCTGTACTTCAGTGTTCATAGCAGCAATGGCCACAGTTGCCAAACTGTGAAAAGAACCAAGATGCCCTTCAGCAGATAAATGGATAAAGAAGATATGGTCCATATATACAATGGAGTATTATGCCTGCATCAGAAAGGATAAATAGCCAAATTTTGTATCAACACTGACCAGACCGTAAGAGATTATGTTGAGTGAAATAAATGAAGCAGAGAGAGTCAATTATCATATGGTTTCACTTACTTGTGGAGCATAAGGAATAATCCAGAAGACATTGGGAGATGGAGAGGAGAAGTGAGTTGAGGGAAATCGGAGGGGGAGACAAACCATGAGAGAAACAAACTGAGGATTTTGGAGGGGAGATAGGTGGGGGGTTGGGTGAGCCTGGTGGTGGGTATTAAAGAAGGCACTTATTGCACGGAGCACTGGGCATGGTACATAAACAATTAATTTTGGATCACTCAAAAACAAATAAAATTTTAATTTTAATTTTAAAAAAGAACAATTCCAGGAATCCATATAGTTTTTCTTTTCAGAGAAATTATTACAGTCTATACGATACCACAGAGTACTTATCTGGGTCTAGAAACATGAAGTAGCAGAACCTGTGATTAATTGCCATAGTTTGAGAAGGATGTTCAAAACCATAAATCCTGATTCCAAATCAGGAGGGTTTTCAAATAACCATCCTCAAAAATGTCTGTGTGCTGCCTCAAGGTTGTGCATTGATGTCAACAGAGACTACACACCAAGGCAATTTCCCAGTCTGTACTTGCTGCTGTGGAGCAATTCCAGTAGACATTACATTATTAAAAGGCTAGGGGTAGAATTTTTAAAGCTCAGGAGCCTAATTCTTTGCTCTTACAAATTCAAGGGGAAGAGTGACCATCCACTGCCTGAGAGTCACACTTGTACACATATGTATTTTATTGCAAGCCTACTTAGCTTCCTTTGCTTTCCTATATCATCAGCTTTTGTAAATCCCTGTGATTCCCTGTTGTCTGCAAAACCCTCCCACTAACTTTCATTTGGATCCTCACCTCTGGGAATTTGCTCCTGGCACTCCTCACCCAAACCTCTGCTTACTCTTATTTGTTTATCCAATTCTAGCCAAGCCCTCAAGTATTGTTCCAAGTTCTATCCCATCTTGAAGTCTTCTGTGATGATCCTGGAAATGATTCTCTTCCTATGGATTTAATCAAATTAGTAGTGAGCACATGTAAATCTACAGTTTACATTTGACCTTTAATTATGTACCTCATAGTGTAGTTATAAAAATTAAATTTGATAATGAAAATGATTAATGTAAAGTGTTCATCATAGTCTGTGGCAGATAGTAGGTATTCACTATTAGCAATTGTGATTATTTCTGATTTTATCACATTACTTATACTATTCTTAAACTATTTTATTCTTTAATTTCACTATATGTATCTTTTGTCCTTTCAATAAGGAAAAAAGCAATATTATATACAGTTTTCCCAAAATTTCCGAAACTCCTAACATTGTACTTAATGCAGAATGTATTGCCAGGAAATACTTAGATGGTTAAAAATGGGACACTAAAATTGTTAACAAATACTACCTTTTTTAATGTTCTGCTATTTCTGAACCATGTTCAGATAGTAAAACAGGTGGGACTATTCTTAGCAAAAGATTTACAGTACAAAATGGTTGTTAAAATCTCTGTCAAGGCAATAAACTGTCATTCCAACAAATAACTAGGTGGTCTTGACCCTAAGATCTCATGTGAGCTGTAAATTCTAGGGAGAAGATGCTTTATAGCCAACCATCAATCTGCAGACATGTGTCCACATAAATTTCCCAAGGCTAGTGCTGGCTCACAAATTTCCTTGTCTGATGTAGTCCACAAGATTCTAAAACATTAAGAAGTAGGCAGACACACCAACAACATACCTATTTGTGCTGTGAATTTTGTAAGACTGATGAATACAGAGCTGTACCCTGGAACAAATAATACACTATATGTTAACTTTTAAAAAAAGAAAGAAAAAAAAAAGAAATATCATTTCAGAAGCAGCTTAGAGAAAAGAATTGTTTGTGGAGAGGTGAAAACAAAGAAAGACTCTTACAAGAGGCCAGAGGAGATACATTGAAGACTTGATTTTACATAATGCAAGTGAGGACAAAGATGTCTGGAATGCCCCCTCTCTTGTGCCTTTCCTAATACCACTTTCTCCACACCCAAGTCCCCCTACTTTATAAAGCATTTTAGAATCTGGATTCTGTGAGCGTAGTGGATTCTACCATGGCTGAGGTCACATGTCTAACAGATCTCATATTTTTTCTCCCAGCTTACAAATTAATTTATCATCCTTAGGGTTCACTGATACACTCAAAGCACAGTCCAGTACTCTGAGAATTTCTACCTGATATTTTCTCTCTACATTTTCACCCAGATTTCCCTTTACTTTTTACTTATTCTTTCCCAGAAGGTAAGATGAAATTAATTAATAAATAAACATACAAGGATAATATTTCACTTTGCTAGTAAACAAACAATTTAAGGTATCATTATTTAGTTGTTTAGCAAAAAGTTTATTTTTCAATAACAACCAATACTCCCAAAGTGAAATAAAACTGGTAAACTCATATCTGCTAAAGACAGTGCAAACTGTTTAGAAAACAATTCATAAAAAGCTATGAGGAATCCCAACCCTCTCCCCAAACAAGGGTCATGCCCTTTGATCTTGTAATCTGACCTGTAGAAAATTATCCTCAAGAGATAATTAAAATGGAGGAAAAAACTTTGTTCACAGAATGTGCTCATTGCAACACTTTAAAATAGGCAAAAATTGGGAGCAGTTTTAATGACTTCTTGATTACCTATTGTACAATAACATAGCACCTTGTGTTTTTCCTTTCTTGGCAACTAATTCATTTCTAACATCTAGTAACTTGTTCTAAGTAAATGGAATCAAGACAAAGGAAAAAGAAAGCAAAAGCAAAAGTGAAGTTAGTGTATAAAATGCATGTGAACCCAATTACCCAAGGGTAATTGCTATTGCTGAAAATGACATGGCACAAAGATAGAATAATAGTAAAATGATAGAACCCAGAGATATGCCCCAGATAGTCCGCTCCAGAGACTGAGTGTTTAACCCTGTCTATCTACGGCCTCCCCATTGTTTGCCCTCCAAACTGTTCACAATTTAAAAATATGATAGCTCAATGAGATTCTGAATGCCACAGAGAAATCCCCATAAACTGCTGTAGAAGTACAAATTTTAAAAACTCTTCTAGAAAGTAGTATTTATCAAGATATTTATTGTTCAAGAAGTGATCATTTACTTCAAAAATCTACTATCTAAAACAAGTATGACATATTGAGGAATGATGGTGAATCTTTTAAGTGTAATATGGTAGATTTGCTATAATTTTAAGACTCTTTATCTTTCTCCCCTGAAGCAAATAATACATTATATGTTAATTTTTTAAAAAAGACTATCTTTCAGATGTACATATTAACATGTTACTGATTCCTGGAATTTGTTTCAAAACAACCTGGGACATAGAGTGTGTAAATAAAACAGTATTGGCTATGAGTCTTCAACTGTTGAAGCTAGATGAGTAGAAAGAAATTTTACTCTTCTCTCTTTTGTATCTATTTAACATTTTGCATGATAAAATGTTGAAAACCCATCAAAGATACACATGATCTGTGGGCAAGGTTGATCATTAGAGGCCTGTCTAAAATAGGTGTTATAGGTAGTAAACAAAATATTTAACAGTAGGGAAATCATTATAGAATATCTATATGTTCAAGTATATGTAACTACTAAGAATTCTTGTTTTCAATTGCAAATGATTTAACAAAACTGTTCATAATAAAACATTAACTGAGAAAAGATTTGAATAAATATGAAAACCATGTATAATACAGTTTTTTGGAAGAGGACCTTTTCCATAGAAAAGTCAGAAACATATCAAAATATCAATAATGGTTTTCTCTATATAGTCATTGGTGATATTTGTATGCTCTTTCAAAAAACTTTCTACATTTTTGAGTATTTATAATATGACAGTGAACTATGTATATATTCATTAAAGAAAAAAATCAATGTTATTAAGGAACTTAAAGAGCAAAAGAGGGATGCCTAGGTGGCTCAGTCAGTTGAGTGTCCAACTCTTAGTTTCAGGTGAGGTCATGATCTCAGGCTTGTGAAATACAGTCCTCTGTTGGACTTTGTACTCAGCAAGAAGTCTGCTTCTTCTCTCCCTCTCCCTCTGCTTCTGCCCCAACTTGTGCTCTCTTTCTCTCTCTCTCTCTCTCTCTCTCAAATTAATTAATTAATTTTAAAAATGAATAAAGAGCAAAAGAAACCTGACTGGGCAGGGAGTTAAAGAACATCAGGGCACACTGCATTTTGGTGTCTTTACCATTAGGGCCCTAACATTGGAAAGACGGAGTCATGGTCCCATTATCTCCATAACCAACTGGACTGGCAGCTACTCACAGCTGGGACCCTAGATGCAGGGCTCCTGGACCTGAATGAGACCTGCCTCACCAAATGTCCTCAATACACTTGCTTTGCATATTGGAAAGATAAGGACAGTGGAGTAAATATAAAAAGAAAAATTATAAAAAGAAATCAATGACTGATAAAGCCATGAAAAATGGAGGTATTTATACATTATGTGTAGATGTAAATAATATTATTTCTAGATGTCTTAATAAAATAGAAAAATTATTTGAAGTGCTACTAAAAAAAGGCAACCTGGGTAGAAGACTTAGTAAATGTCAAAGGAAAATATGAATTCTCCATTAAAAATTTAAAAATTCTTGAAACAAATGAAAATGAAAATGCAACATTCTGATACTTATAGGATGCAGCAAAATCAGTTCTAAGTGGAATGTTTATAATGATAAACACCTACATTAAGAAAAAAGAAACATCTCAAACAACCTAATTTTACAATTCAAGGAACTAGAAAAAGAAGAAAAAAACTAAGCCAAAAGTTAGCAGAAGGAAATATGTACTGGGCCAGAAATAAATGAAATAAAGAAGAAAAACAACAAAAATCAATGAAACTAGGAGCTGGTTTCTTTAAAAGGTAAATGAAATGAGCAAACCTCTAGTTAGACTCACCAAGAAAAAGAAGAGCCAGGCTTCAAATAAATAAAATAAGAAATGAAATGGAGACATTACAACTGATGTCATAGAAAAAGAAAAAAATCATAACAGACTACTATAAATAATTATGCATCAATAAATTGTACAACTTAAAAGAAATGGATAAATTCCTATAAACATACAAATTACTAAGAATCATGAAGAAGGGGTGCATGGGTGGCTCAGTGGGTTAAGCTTCTGCCTTTGGCTCTGGTTCACGGTCTCAGGGTCCTGGGATCGAGCCTCGCATCGGGCTCTCTGCTCAGCGGGGAGCCTGCTTCCACACCACCCCCCAAGCCTGCCTCTCTGCCTACTTGTGATCTCTCTCTGTCAAATAAATAAATCAAATCTTAAAAAAAAAAAAAAGAATCATGAAGAAATAGAAAATCTAAACAGACTAAAGCAAGAAAGGAGATTAAATCAGTAATACAAAATGTCCCAACAAAGGAAAGCCCAAGACCAGATGGCTTTCCTGGTGAATTGTACCAAACATCTAAAGAATAAACACCAATAATTCTTAAGCCCTTCCAATAAAATGAGGACAGAATATACATGAAATCATTTTATGAGATCATTATCTTGATGCAAAACCAGGTAAGGACACTACAAAAGAAGAAAACTAAAGGCCAATATCCCTGATGAATATAGATGCCAAAATTCTCAATAAAATAATAGCAAACTGAAAAGTGTAGAGGGAAAAGATCTCTACACTAAAAACAGTAAGATTTTCATGAAAGCAATTGAAGAAAGATAACTCATGTTCATGGATTGGAGGAATTAATATTATTAAAATGTCCATACTATCCAAAGTCATTTATGGATTCAATGTAATTCCTATCAAAAATCCAATGGCATTTTTTAACAGAAATACAAAAAACAGTCCTAAAATTTGTATGGAACTACAAAAGACATCAAATAGCCAAAACCATCTTGAGAAAGAAGAACAAAGTTAGAACCATCATACTTCCTGATTTCAAGCTATCCTACAGAGCTGTAGGAATCAAAATAGTAGGGAATTAGTACAAATACAGACACAGAGACCAATGAAGCAGAATTGAAAGCCCAAAAATAAACTCCCACATATAGAGTTAACAAATATGTGACAAGGGAGTCAGTAATACTCAATGAGGAAAAAAATCATCTCTTCAATAAATGCTGGAAAAACCAGATAATCACATGCAGAATAATGAAGCTAGACCCCTACCTTATGCCGTCTATAAAAATTAACTCAAAATAGTTTAAAAATTTAAATGTAAGAACTGAAACTAAAACTTCTAGAAGAAAACATAAGGTAATAACGCCTTGACATTGGTCACAACAATAATTTTTTGAATATGACAACAAAAGCACAAGCAAGTACATGTAAATATACACAACATCCCTCATCATCAGGAAAATGTAATATTTAGTGAGTGACTACTACATGCTAGTCACTGGTCTATGCTTGGGACACATTAATAAACAAAGCACACAGGAATCCCTGCCTTCAGTTAACTGACATTCTACTGCATCTTTTTTTGGAGGCTCACCATCCCTAAATTTCCCAAAATCTAACTGCATTCTCAATCCATATGTGAGGATGTCAGTCCAACTTCTACACCCAAGCAAAGAGAATCTTTATTCTTCTGATGATCCCATCACTGTCATTCTTGCAGGCACACTGTGGCTGATACCTCTGATCCCAGTTCAATAGATGATGCTAGTCAGCTGGGTTGATATTCATTTGGATACCACACAAGTGCCAAGTGGATCCTAAGGAGAAGATAACCCAACTCCTTCTAAATTAGAACAAACCAGAGCAAGGCTCTCTATTGCCTGAATCCCCAGAGTTGCCAATTCTCAGTCCACCCCAAGGAGTCAAGTCCAGGAGCACTATGCTTAGGTGCCATTCCTTTGTAGCCCTTGAGGCTTTAACCCCCTTCCCTTCTAAGAAATATACATTCTCAGATACCAGGCAGGGGCTCTCCTTTCATCTGGGAAACCCAAAGAATCTAATTATGCCTCTCTTCTTAGAAAATAAGAGGTTAGGTTTCAACCTGTAGAAGGTATTACACTATTCATTCATTCATTTAACACTTACCAACACTTGTGGGCCACCTACTCTCTGTCAGGTACTTCTCTTAGCCCCAACTGCCTCCAGGAAGACCCTTTGTGGAGGAAGCTGCCTTTACACCTACCAGGCATGACAAAATGACTTTCTGACAGTTCTCTCCCTAGAATAAAAGGTGTGTGTGGGGGGGGACATAAATGGGGAATCCTATTATAAATAACAAAAACGACAACAAAAGTGTCTAAAATTTTTAAACATCCAGTTGATAGTGAAAACAGTGACCATGGAAATAATTATCAATTCCTTTACAAAAAAAGTTATTAAAATTATTTTAGGAAGAAAACATATCTGAATTCTGAAATTACCCAGCTTTGCAGCTATTTGGTTTTTTTTTAAAGCTCATGTGAATTATTTCTACCAACATGAAAATAGAAACAAACAACAACAAAGTTATTTAATCAAGAATTCATTTTTTTTAAAGATTTTATTTATCTGTGAGAGAGAGAGGGAGCATGAGCAGTGGGGAGGGACAGAGGGAAAGGGAGATGCAGACCCCCAGCTGAGCATAGAGCCCCACCTGGGGCTCTATCCCATGATGTGAGCTGAAGGCAGACACTTACCTGAATGAGCCACCCAGGCACCTCTGAAGTATTAATTTTTAGAGAAAACTTTTTGCTTGGGACAAGTCATTGATTGGGAAGGTTAGAAGAGTCCAGTCCAGTCTTAGCTCCTGAACGCGCTGGACCATGGTTCTTGTGGCCTATGCATAATGCCTCCAAGCTCAGGCCACCTTCCCCTGTGAGCCCCTCACCCCATCTGCCCATGCTTGAATAGTGCTGCCAGTAACAACATCATACTCTCTCTCTCCCTGAAACTTCAAACCACTGGTACTAAATACTGTATTTTTGAGTCATGTAATTCCTCTTCTCTGTGTAACAGGCCCTAAAATATGTGAAGAAGCCTTGAATCACCATTTTTCCTCTTACACTATTTTCAATTATTCTCCTTCAACTGTTCTCAAATGGCATCCTTTCTAGTCCCTTCATAAAATAAAATAGTCACTGTCTCTGAACATACTTCATTTGTCTATATACCTTTTAAAGAATAATGCCAATACCCTTTTTATCTGGAATTTGAAGTTTGAAGAATGTTCTTTAAGGAAATAATCTGGAATCTGAGCAAATATTGATCTATCTTAATATTCATCCCCACATTATTTACAGTATTTAAGAATAATAGAACAGTATACCTATATTATAAAACATAAAAGCAGGTTAAAGAAATAACTTAATAGTATTTAAATGTCCACTACATGTTGCTAAGGAGGAGGAAAAAAGATTACAAAAGAATGTATATGAAAATCATTTGTGTGTATGTATCTCTGTGTACATAATCCTAGAAGAATATATAACAAATATTAACAATGGTTCTCTCTAATTGATGAGATTATAGATGATATTCCAGACTTTCCAGATTTTCGATAGTGAAAATACATTTCGCTATAAATCTTATTTTTTAAATCATATTGCCAAAAGCTGAACGTGAAAACCGAAGATGTGTCCTGATCAACTCCCAGCGAGTGGAGTACCACGCCCTTACTTAACTAATGCCCTTGCGCTAATACTGTATAACACTTTGCTGGGTTTGCAGCCACGTTACATAGTTGATTCATCTCGAGAATATTCTTCTTTGTCACCTCCAAAACATTTCACAACTATTACCATTAAATCTCTCATCTTGTCCATGAACATTAGCTGGTTCTTTTGTTTTGTTTTGTTGTCATTCGTATATTTTCATTCTTAAAATAAATGACTCCTATGATGGCCATCTTGTCCCCCACTCCCCCCCAGTTAGCCCCACTAAGCCTCCACCACACCCAACGTGGCACATTCAGCAACAGTTCATCCCAAGACCTTCTGATCTGAGACACTGGTGAAGAGGTGGGCCTGCGTGTGAGCAAAGTGATCACCAAGAAGTTCAGTCAAGACCCCAGAGTGGAGACGACTGAAAATGTATGAGACAAAGCTGTCTATATCATACAGAGTAACTGTGAAGAGATTAATGATAATTAAATGGAATCTCTCATTGTGATCAACACCTGCAAAATTTGTATCATCCATATGCCAAATGAGATTTTATTTTTTTTCATTGTTCCAAGATTCATTGTTTATGCACCACATGCAATATGTGCCCTCCTTAATACCAACCACCAGGCTCATGAGACTTTTTTTAATGAGCCATGCTCCAATTTCTGCAAAACTCGTAACCAATACAATACAATTTCATTAACAAGATAGATATGCACTTCTTGGTTACAGAGATTTTTTTTTAAATATTCTTGTATTAGGGTGCCTGGGTGGCTCAGTCAAGTAAGCATCTGCCTTCGGCTCAGGTGTCCTGGGTCCAGAGCCAGCTCCCTGCTCAGTGGGGAGTCTGCTTTTCCCTCTGCCTCTGCCCCTCCACCCATGCCCCCACTCTCTCTCTCAAACAAACAAATAAATAAATAAAATCTTTGGGGATAAAAATATATGTTTATCAAAAATAAAAAATTAAAAAAAAAAAAAAATGCAAAAAAAAAAAAAAAAATCTTTGAAAAAAAATATTCTTGTAGTTTATATGCAGAACCTATAGTCTGCAGGAGATTCAAGAAAATAGCAGAGTGGAGGAACTATATTGTTTTTTTCCCTAGCTGCAGACAGACTAAATGCTGAATTTATTTTGATTTACAAAGAATGAAAGCCATTGGGGTGGATAGGGTAGTTTGTTTGATGTTAAAAAAGCGTGTGACTATCCTTGTGAATGACAAGACAGACACTTGTTGCCAATGTCACATTGCAGACAAATAGTCTTGACTGAAACCATGAAAGTTTAAGATATTCTTACTCATGGAATCTTCTCTGACCAGCTATTTCCAGAATAAATAAGGCTGACTTTAAAGCTGTCATTGTCAAAACTACAGTTCCCAACGAATAAAAAAATGAAACTGTCCTCCAAAATTCAGGCTGTTAGAATTTTAGTCATCTTGGTGAGGCAATCTAGAACTCATAAAGGTGAATCTGTTTACCTATTTACTCATGTCCCACTGTAAAATACTGTGTTTTGAAGTATTCTACTAATAACATAATTATATGTGTTCTAACAGGACAATTATACACGCTTATATATGTATGTGCTCTGAACTATTACACCCTGGGATATTTTTGCTTGTTTTTGTTTTGTTATGCTTCTAATGTTAAGTTTCTCCAATACAAAAGCAAAAAAAAAAAAAATTATATAGTGCTTAATATTTATTCCTATCAAACTTCTTTTACTCTTTGGTTCATCTCTCTACCCATGTTAAGACATCTGTCATCTGATCCCATCATTTCGATTTTTTGTTAATCCTCTTAACACTGCATCATTCACAAATTTGACAAATGTGAATTCATCTCTTTATCCATATTTCTTATGAATATATCAAACAGAATTTGGGCCAGGATAAAGCCATGATACTTACCATAAGCAAGCTATCATCAGATAAACACCTTCTGGATGTGTTCAACCAATGACTCATCAAGGTACTATGATTTAGCCCATCATTTTTACCTCTGTGTGATATCATATGATACCAACAAAAGACTTTACAGAGGATATTTGACTTTTTCAATAAATTAAAATGAACTCTTTGTTTCACATTTATACCAATGAGGTCAAAAATTCATTAAACCAGGGATGAGCCCAACATAATAAGAGTAAAGAGACCTATTCAAACTTGGTTGTAATTACTGTTTCAAGTAGAAAAATGCATCACCCAAAGCATTCACTTTCTGACCTGATATTTCACCATAGACCCATGGTATTTTTTCTGCCCTATAAATAGGAATCAGAGAGACCAAGTTTTATTCATCTCCATTTATTCCACAATGCCTAGAACACAGCTTTATCTGTGATACTCTGGAGTCTACTCCCTGCCTTTCTCAGGTCAGGAAGCTCCTGCCAAAATAGAAGTGTCTGTCACCACCCACTAGAAGTCCAGGGGTGACTTGAGCTTACTATTTCCCATGGCACGGCAGAAAGAAGCATATAAATAGATCAGCCAGAATATGTGTCATCCTCAAGGCAGGGGGCATAACACTGATTCCCTACTCAACAGATGATGAGGTAACTAGCTAAAAATATCTCTAGGTGTAGGTCGGGAGATGTTGCTACTAATATGCAGCCAACATTTTTGTTGTTGATCTTAGCTGTAGGTCAACGAAGCTTTGAATGAAGCACAGTAATGCCTCCATTTAATAACAATAATGATCCCTTCCTTCAGACAGCTGGTTGAGCAAGGTCACCCCAGAGCTACAAGGCTTGCAAATGTAAATGGTATATCCATTCCAGGTAATTGATCACTAGGTATCAGACCAATCCTGGGTATGAATCCAGACTCTCTCTAGCCTTTTGCTTATTTGCTTATTCAACGTTCTCTTCCTGCTTCACCTAAACTTTCGTTACCCTCCCACCCAATAGTCCCCAACCTGTTTCTTTGTCTCTGACAGTAGAACTCAATGTGTCCCTCACCCTAAAGTATTAGCAACACAGAACATATTTATCCTTTTCTAAGGTAGAAAAATGCATATTTTTTTTAGAAAAAAATTATTCAGCCTATATCTTCTGGTGAATAAAGAGATTCTTTATTATGTCTTAGGAAATTTCAATGCTTCTAAATGCTTCAGGAACAAAACCTTGTGTTTTCACATCAAAACCTTTAAGATGAGCCTGTGCTGCATACAAAATCCAAAATCAAAAAATGCCTGCTCTGTGCATGGATCAATGACTCCCTACAGGTTATAGAAGATACTTGGGACACAGTGAGTTCAGAGAACTACCGGCATGGAACACTGCAGGACACTTCCTGGAAAAGAAGTGGGAAGACTTCAGGACATAGAAAACGGCGAGATGGAGAGATTCAGGAGTTCGCCCCCTCAACAGACCAGGGAGTTGAGGGAGGGAAAGGAGGCTGAAGCAGAGATCGTGGATTAGCAGGAGACTGGCACAAACATCGGGGAAGATTGCTCAAGTGCAGGGAAAGATTCAGAGGAGTTATAAATCACTTCTGAGGTCTAAGCAGAAAACAACTAGCTGAATCCTGTGGCTCAAACCAAATGCAGGAGAGCCCCCTAGTGTTCCCGCGCGTAAATGCTGCTCCACGTCCCGCTCCTCGTGCCCCAAGGCACTGCAAGGACATTGGCAGCTGTCCTTGCCCAGGTGAAAGGCTCCTTCCGCTCTAGGGCACCAAAGCCTATACAGTTGATGTGGGGAGGCTTCCAGAGATGTTTTGAATCCGTCCCATTTCATAGGCCAGCCACGCTTTTTAGATAGAGAAAAACTAAATTCAAAAGAAAAAACAACTTGCAAGAGAGCAGCATGAAGAGAAATCTGAGAAAACCTACAGGACCAGAGAACTCAGAATGCCCTCCCCCTCACCCTAAGCTTTTCCTCTTTACTGGGCCACCTGGTTTACGATAAAAGTAATAATGATAAAAGGCCTGGGGACGCTGGCTGGCTCAGTAGGTTAAGTGTCTCCCTTCTGCTCAGGTCATGATCTCCGGGTCCTAGGATTCAACCCCTCCTCAGGCTCCTGCTCAGAAGGGCCCCTGCTTCGCCTCTCTGCCTGCCACTCCCCCTGTTTGTGCATTCTCTTTTGCTCTTTCTCTGTCTCTGACAAACAAATAAAAATTATTTTTAAATAATAATAATAATAAATAAAAGGCTTATATAGCACATTTATACAAAATAAATTTGTTTCCTCTCTTGAGCTCACTTTCAGCAGACAGACATGCTCTAGGTCCCCCACCCCCCTCAAAAAAAAACAAAAGGGGGGTGTTAATTGCTATTTCATTACCAAATATGTTTCTGGCAAAGCTAGCGCTGTACTTTCACTTGTGCCTCCATAAACTGGGTCTAGTTAACACCTCTCTCCCCTCCACAGCGATACTAAATATGAGTTGCCGTTTAAAAGATTTGAGGTTCCTGATGATTACAAGGCCCTGGTGCAGGCAGACTGCTTTCTAGACAACTAGTAATCACAATATCTACCAATTATTGAAGCTCTTATATGTGCTATCCATTCTAAGGACGACGTGAGAAATATACCTCAAATCCTTTCTGCCTTGAAATTAAGCCATGAAGTCTATGGAGAATACTAAAACTTACAGAATGCGGGGAATTTATCCACACACATATTGAAACTGCAAATTTAAATCCAAGTGTGTCTCCCAAAACTCAGATGCTTCCTGCTAATTACCCTACTGCCTCTCTGGACCTATTTCAGTGTGGGAAAACTGGTGTAAAAGAAGATTTCACTATGAACATTTCATTATCTCTTTCTTAGAGTTGTGTTTCCTTCTTAGATTAATTCTAGTTCTTTTTTTTTTTTTTTTTAAGATTTTATTTGACAGACAGAGATCACAAGTAGGCAGAGAGGCAGGCAGAGAGAAGGGGGAAGCAGGCTCCCTGCCAAGCAGAGAGCCCGATGTGGGGCTTGATCCCAGGACTTTGGGATTATGACCTGAGCCAAAAGCAGAGGCTTTAACCCACTGAGCCACCCAGGCGCCCAATTCTAGTTATTTCTTAACCTCCAAATAGGTATATATCAAACATCATCTTAACAAGTGTTATAATTTTATTAGCATTTATTTTTATACTTATTTTCAAATAAAATACTTAATATTCCCTCTCAAATAAGGCTCCCTAGTTTCCCAAAGAGGAATTAATTCATTTCTATCGCCAAAACTCACGAAGTCTTTTACTGATACAACTAAGCCAAAAATACATATATTTTTAAAGATTTTATTTATTCATTTGAGAGAGAGTGAAAGACAGAGTACAAGCAGGTGGGGAGGCAGAGGGAGAGGGAGAAGCAGACTCCCCACTGAGCAGAGAGGATCCTGAGATCAAGACCTGAGCAGAAGATAAACACTTAACCATCTAAGCCACCCAGATACCCCCCCAAAATACATATTTACACTGTACTTCTCTGCCTACTTCTTTCCATATGCCCTGACTCCTATGTGATTTTTCTGTTTAGTCTCTAATTTTTTTCCGTGATGTGGTTCTACTTACCTATGTAACCCAATTGCTAAATACAGTGTAAAATAATTATTCATTCATTCCAGAAATATTTATGTATTACTTCAGATGTCCCAGGCACTAAGCAGAGCACCTAGTTCTGGAAATGAAAGGAAGGGAGTAAGAAAGAGTGGCTGCCTTCAAGGAGTTTACCAGTTATGGGAGAGGAGTCAATCCATGCACAATGTTATGGATGTTGTGAGAAATCTGCAAAGGGTAATGGTAGGAAGTAGTAAAAAAAAAATCCAGGAAGTACACTCATGATAAGTTTCAAAATGGCAGGTGAACTATATGAGCTAAATTATTCATATACCCTTGGTAAGTTATCATTCTGGGTCACTTCCCCACACACATTTCTTTTCCACTTCCTTATGCAATCATCATCTCTCCCTTCCTCCTACTCACTCAGTTCCTAGCCAGCCATGCACAACAAATTGCCTCAGTTATACTCCAGAGTATTTAAAATATTCCCTAGTGGTGCTGATCTCAAAGTATAACACCACATGATCTAAAGTGGACAGCTTCTGTAACTGCTGTAATACTGCATGGGTTTCTAAGGCTACAGACTACCAAATCAAAGTGCGAAGTGAAAACCTCACCCATCTCAGTCCCCAACAGTCTCAATCAGAGTCCCAAACAGAGTCGCCCTGCAACGTAAGCACTGCTGACCACAGCAGCTCCATCCATCACTAGCACATCACAGGTAAAATCCCGCCTCTCTTAGAAAGGCTCTGTATGCTTGCTTCTCTGAAGAAAAACAGAGACACACACTTTCTCTTCACAAGAACACAGGGCATAATAACCAGCATGGAGCCGCTAGGAAAAAAAAAGAGCACTCAAATGGCCTGCCAGCCAACTCCACCAAGTCAAACCTGGCACTAACATAACGTGTTGACAAAGCTATTCCTGCCAGCACCCACACATCCAACAACAGCCAAACAAAACCCTAGAACCTGTCAAATGAGTATATTTTCCTATTGTTCAATAGATCCCACTGTCATCTAGATGCTGGCTATTTACATGGATTAATGCCACGCTCACATAGCCAGCTTCAATTTCAATTATTGCCTATTTGCAAATGCACTGAGGAAATAAAATACAAATAGATCATCCTTCATTTTAAAAACTTTGTAATAATAAAATTCACAATTAGGATTTCTGTCCTCCCAGATGTTGTTAAAGCAATCTTTTTTAAAAAAGAAAAAACATCTTGTTCCAGGTTTTAACATTCTACCTGTTGCCTAGCCCCATTAGCTCAGCAAGGTGTTTTCTCAGAGCTGAACATAAAACTTCAATCAAACACTGTGAATTCACATGACTATGTTGGATATCTTCTAAAGTAACAGCACCTTAAATTGTTAACTTAGATGTTAGCCAACGCACTTCCAATCACCATATGGCATTTTCTTCCGCTTAAACAAACAAACAAAAAAACCTGTATGCCTTATAAGTATCTTGTGCACATATAATTCTACTTTTCCCAGCTTTATTGAGATAAAATTGTACAATGTAGTGATTTGATATCCATACAAATAGAAAAATGATTACCACATTAAAGCTAATTAACATATGCATCACCTCACATAGTTAACTATTCATTTTTTTGGTAACAACTTTAAAAATCTATTCTTTTAGTAACTTTCAAGTATATAATAGGTATTATTAACTATAGTCACTATGCCGTATATCCCCAGAAGTTACACAAACAAGAAGTTTATACATTTTGACCACCTTCAGCATTTCCCCCAACCCTGCCCCTGGCAATTACCGATCTAATCTCTATCTCTAGAAGTATAGTGTTTTAAGTTTCCACATATGTGTGAAATCATTCAGCATTTGTCTTTCTCTGTCTGATTTATTTTACTTAGCATTTGTCCATGTTGTAACAAATAGTAGGATTCCCTTCTTTTTGTGGCTGAATAATTCCACTGCATGTGTATAAACCACATCTTTATCAATTCGTCCACTGACAGTCACTTAGGTTGTTTCCATGTCTGCCTATTGTGAGCAATGCTGCAATGAACATGAGGCTGCAGACGTCTCTTTAAGACAGTGATTTTATTTCCTTCAGATACATACCCAGAGGTGAGCTTGTAGTCCTACTGGGAATCTTTTGAGGAACTTCTACACTATTTTCCATAATGGCTGTACCAACTGACATTCCCACCAATAGTGCAAAGGGTTCTTTTTTCTACACATCCTTGCCAACACTCAGCTTTTGTCTTTTTGATAACAGCCATTCTAACAGGTGTGAGATGATATCTCATTGTGGTTTTGATTCACATTTCCCTGATGATGAATGATGTTGACCATGTTTTTATGTACCATTGGCCATCTAAATGTCTTCTTTGGGAAAATATTTTTCAGGTCCTTTGCACATTTTTCAGTTGGCTTGCTTTTTTTTTTTTTTTGTTTGGGGGGTATTTTAGTTTTTGTTTTGTTTTTGTTTGTTTTGTGTTTTGCTATTGAGTATGAATTCCTTAAGTATCCTTTTGGATATCACTCTCTTAGTAAATATTCTCTTGTACCAACCTCTTGTAAATATTATCTCCCATTCCATAAGGTTGTATTTTCATCTTTTTATGGTTTCCTTTGCCGTGCATAAGTTTTTAGTTGGTGCAATCTTGCTTGTTTATTTTTGCTTTTGTTGTTGTGCTTTTATCGTCATATCGAAAAAAAAAAATCATCATTGCCAAGAGCCATGTCAAGGAGTTTCTCCCCTAGTTTTTTACAGTTTCAGGTCTTACATTTAAGCCTTTAATCCATTTTGAGCTAATTTTGGTGAATGGGGTAAAACAGAAGTTTAGCTTCATTCTTCTCTCTTTGATTATCCAGTTTTCTCAACATCAATATTGAGGAAACTATTCCTTCTCCCATCGAGTATTTTTAGCTCTTTTGTCAAAATATTAGTTGACTACATATGCAAGGGTTTATTTTTAGGTTTTTGATTCTGTTGCATTGGTCTATGTGTCTATTTTCCATGCTAATGCTACAGTGGTTTGCTTATTATAGCTCCGTAGTATAGCTTGAAATCAAAAAGTATGATGTTGCAAGCTTTGTTCTTCTTTCCTAAGATTGCTTTGGCTATTCAGAGTCTATTGTGGTTGTATATGAATTCTAGATTTTTTTTCCTATGAAAAATATTGGAATTTTGATGGGAATTAAATTGAATCTATAGATGGCTTTGGGTAGTATGGACACTTTAAACAATATTAAATCTTCTAATCCATGAACACAGGATTCCTCTCCATTTATTTGTGACTTCTTCAGTTTCTTTCATCAGTCTTATAGTTTTTAATGTATACATCTTTCACCTCCCTGGTTAAATTTATTTGTAAGTATTTGTTTATGGTGTTATTGTCAATAGGATTTTTAAAATTTCTTTGTCAAATCCTTCAGTGATGGTGTATAGAAATGAAATTAATTTATGTATATGGATTTTTGTATCATGCAAATTTGCTAAATTTGTTATTTGATCTAAGAGTTTTTGTGGGGAAAGTCCTTAGGGTTTTCTAAATGTAAGACTGCACCATTTGCAAACAAAGACAATTTTACTTTTCTCTGATTTGAATGCCTTTTTGTCACCTAATTTTTCTATGTAGAAACGTCAGTAATATGTTGGATAAAAGTGGCAAGAGTGAGCTCACTTGTCTTATTCCTAAGCTTCTCATCTTCACTGTTGAGTATGTTATCTGTGGGCTTGTTATATATGGCCTTTATTATGTTGATCAAGTGGTTTTTATTGTGTATCACGTTTATTAATTTGCATATGTCGACCCATTTTGTATCTCAGTAATGAATCTTACCTAATCATTCTTTATTACCCTTTTAATGTGCTGTTGGATTTGGTTTTCTAGGATTTTATTGAGAATTTTTGCATCTGTATTCATTAGGAATATTGGCCTGTAGTTCTCTTCTTTGTAATGTCCTCATCTGGCTTTGTAGTACAGTAATGCTAGCCTTATGAAATGAGTTTTGGTGTGTTCCCTCCTCTTCAGTATTTTGAAAGAGTTTGAGAAGTTTGGGCACTAATTCTTCTTTAAATGTTTCATAGAATTTACCAGGAAACCATCCAGTTCTGGGCTTTGCTTTTCTTTTTTCAGTCTCCTTTAGTCATTACTGGTCAGTTCAGACTTTCTATTTCTTCATGATTCAACCTTTGTGGGTTGTATATTTTTAAGAATTTATCCATTTCTTCCGGCTGTCCAATTTTTTGGTATATAATTATAGAGTCTGCTATGACCCTTTATTTTGATGGTGTCAGGTATAGTTTCTCTTCTTTTATTTCTCATTTTTTGTGACTCCTTGTCTTTTTTTCTTGGTTAGTGAAGTTAAGTCTGTCAGTCTTGTTGTTCATCTTTTCAAAGAGTCAATTCTTAGTTTTGTTGAAAGTTTCTATTGTTTGCTTGCTCTCCATATCATTACCTCTCCTCTAATCATTATTATTTTCTTCCTTCTGCTAACTTTGGGCTTAATTTGTTCTTCTTTTTCTAGTTCCTTACCTTAAAGTGTAATGTTAAGTTGAGATCTTTTTATTTTTCTTGAGATATACATTTAGAACTATAAACTCTCTCCCTAGAACTGCTTTTGCTGCATCTCGTAAGTTTTAGTTTCTGTTTCCAATTTCATTTGTTTCAAGATTTTTTCACTTCCCTTTAAATTTCTTCCTTGATTGTTCAGTAGTGAACACATATTTAATGAATTCCATACATTTGTGAATTTTCCAGCTCTACTTCTGTTATTGCTTTCTAGTTTCATTACCTTCATACTTGATAGAATTTCCATCTTCTTGAGTTTATTGAGACCTGTTTTCTGGCCTAACTTAAGGCTTATCCTAGAAAATATTCCATGTTCCTAACTTAAGGTTTATCACTTAAGATTTTTCCTAGAAAATGTTAAGGTTAATAAACCTTTTATCCTAGAAAATGTTCCACTGGACTACAATGTGCATTCTGCTTATATTGAATGAAATGTTCTGCATATATCTGTTTGGTACATTTGGTCTGTAGTGTTTTTCAAATCTGCTATTTCCTTATTGATTCTCTCTAGATGATCTATCCATTGTTGAGAATGAGATAGTATATCATAGACTCTTATTATATTGCTGTTTATTTCTCCCTTTATTTTATTTAGTATTTGCTTTATATATTTTGAAGCTTTGATGTTGGTTGCATAAATACTTACAATTATTATATCCTTGATGAATTGACCCCTTTTTCCATTATATAATGACCTCCATTATTTCTTGGACTACTTTTAGCTTGAAGTCTCTTTTGTCTGATATAAGTATAGTTACCTATGATTTTTGTTTTGTTTTGTTTTGTTTTTGTCTTTTGCTTATCATTTGCTTGAAATATCTTTTTCCATTCCTTTACTCTCAGGCTACATGTGTCCTTAAAAGTTAATTTTTTGAGGTCAGCATGTCATTGGCTCTTGTTTTTTAGTCTATTCTATGTCTCTTTATTGGAGAAAAAAAAAACCATTTATATTTTAAGTCATTATTGTAAATAAATAAGAACTTATTAATGCCATATAGCTCATTGTTTTCCAACTATTTGTAGACACTTTGTTTCTTGCTTCCTCCTCTTTTCTGTCTTCCTTTGTGATTTGATGACTTTTTTTTTAATTTTTTATTTTTTATAAACATATATTTTTATCCCCAGGGGTACAGGTCATGCTTAGCGAAATAAGTCAAGCAGAGAAAGACAACTACCATATGATCTCCCTGATATGCAACATGGGGGCTTAAGTGGGTAAGAGAAGAATAAATGAAACAAGATGGAATTGGGAGGGAGACAAACCATAAGTGACTCTTAATCTCACAAAACAAACTGAGGGTTGCTGGGGGGAGGGGGTTTGGGAGAAGGGGGTGGGATTATGGACATTGGGGAGGGTATGTGCTTTTGATTTGATGACTTTTCATGGTATTATGGTTTGAATCCTTTATCATAATCTTTTGTGCATCTACTACAGGTTTTTCTTTTGTGGTTACCATGAGGCTTACATAAATTATCTTTTAGCTATAATGTGCTATTTTAAGCTGCCAACATCTTAACTAAATAGCATGCAAAAACTTTATGCTTTTACTTCTTTCCCATTCACATTTTAGGTTATTGATGTTATATTTCACATTTTTATATAATATATCCTTAATAAATTATTATCATTATGGTTATTTTTAATACATTTGTTTTTAACTTTTAAACTGGAGTTATGAGTGAATTATGTACTATTGAAATTTTAGAAAATGTGACCTTGGTTATATTTATTATTACCAATGAGTTTTACAAACTCATATTTTTTTTCTATGTTAATTAGCATCCTTTCATTTCCACTTGAAGAACACCCTTTAGCATTTCCAGTACGGTAGGTCTAGTTGTGATGAACTTCCTCAGTTTTTGTTTGTTAAGAAAAGTCTTTAGTTCTCATTCTTTTCTGAAGGACAGCTTTGCTGAATATAGTATTCTCTGTTAATAATGCTTACTTTATAGCCCTCAGCAAGTTTTTGTCTTTACCAGAGCCCAAGGGCTATTTTTGTGCTTCTCCTATAAAATTCCAAGATGCATTCAAATTAAGTACTGAGAACTCCAATATCTGCACTTCATCTGTTATATATGGGCCACAAGGCAGGCACCTTAACTCAAAGAATTGTTCCTGGATAAGATGCCATTTAAAGATAGCAATTTTTCAAGTTCTTATGTATGTGACCTCCCAATTATTCCCAGATGAGGCATGCACTAGCACAAGAACCCAATTAGTCTGAATAGCAATTGGAATTTACTTCTACAGGTTAGGGGAAAAAGGCTAAATTGTCCATTATGAACTTTGTTAATGTTTGATATGTTCCCATCCATCATTCTGATGAAGTTCTAGAACCTAAGTGAGGTTCGATGGGCTGAGGTCTGAAGCCGATGGCCAAGAAAGAATTCTTGAGACATCTTTGGTGCAAAATGGTGGTTTATTAAAGCACGGGGACAGGACCCGTGGGCAGGAAGAGCTGCTGCCCCGGGTTGTGAGGGATGGCAGGTTCTATACCTTGCGGTTGGGGGAAGATGAGGCTAAGGGAGGTTTCAATGGAGTTTTCATATGTTAAAGAGGGCCTACAAGGTGCGGGGAGGAGGTCTTGCCCTTGTGGCTTGATCAATGTCGTCTTTAGGTCAGCCATTAACATCAAGATAGTTGGGAGATTCTTGGTGGGGTGTTATGATCCTGCTATCATTTACATTCCCTTCTACCTCAGCCTCCTCCAGTTTCATTTCTGATGGGGAGGGAGAGCTTGAGTAACTGAGAGTTCTTTGCCTCTGGAAATTTGTGCTATTGATAAGGTAACCTCCCTGTTTGTAGATCTCTAGGACATCACTCTGCAAGTTAGGTATTTGTCGTTTTATGGCAGTCAGGGGTGCCTGAGGAATGCTACACATATTACAGAGGGGAGCAGGTGGAGAGGGGGTGCAAGGTGTCAGCTTTTGCTCTGTCCTCAGCCAGCCTCCTACTCCCTCATCAATTCCACCCAAGAAACCTAATGCTAATTGTAGAATCTTTAGTTTTATCTGAGTTCATGACCCCACTATCACTCTTTTTGATTACTCATCAAAGCTGGAAGTTTATCATTCACAGGGGTTTCATCACTACCCAGCCATCTATCCACTCAAATTCCATCATGATATCAATATGTTATCCTAGGTAACACTTGATAGTAGCCACTCAGATTGACATTTTTCATGAAAGTTTACATATTGGAAATTTTGCATTTGCCTAGAGAAACAAAGCAAACAATACGAAAATGATGAGGGAACAGAAGGCAAGAGGAGGACAAAGCAGAGCTGACACCCTGCAACCACCTGCCATGGGATATATATGACATTCCTCAGGCATTCTTGGCTGCCCTAAAGGAAAAACAAATAGTTAACTTGTAGAGATCACAATCCTGCAAGACCTGAGTCTCCCTGAGTTTAAAAATGTCTTAGTGATTTACAAGGAAGAAGCTATCTTATCTATACTCAAACTTCTAAAGACCCATAACTCAGTTCCTGAAGCCCTAATATAATCTTCCCCTCCATAAAACTGAGGGAGGCTGAGGCAGAGGGAAATGTTATTGAAGTTAAATTTCTTCTAAACCTAAAGCTCATTGATAAGGATGTATGATAGCAGGAATGTGACATTCCTCTAGGAAGCTCCGAACTATTTTACTGTTCATACCTTACTAAAAGGACAAACAACCTTAACTTGACAATGGCAAGGCCTTAGGTATCCTGTAGGTCCTCCTTAGCATATTAAAGTCTTTAAACCCTCCCTTTTCCTTACCTTCCCCAACCCCATAGTAGATAATCAGCCACCACTCACAGCCCTGGTGCAGCAGCTCTTTATGTCCACGGGTCCTGTCCCTGTGCTTTAATAAACCACCATTTTGCATAAAAGACATTTCAAGAATTCTTTCTTGAGGCACCTGGGTGGCTCAGTCAGTTAAGCAGTTGAGTTCAGCTCAGGTCATGATCCTAGGGTCCTGGGATGGAATCCTGCATCAGGATCCCTGCTCAGCCTGCTTTTCCCTCTCCCTCTGCTCTGCCTACTTGTGCTATCTCTGTGTCAAATAAATAAATAAAATCTTTTAAAAAAATTATTTCTTGGTCATCAGCTCCAGACTCCACCCCACTGAATCTCACCTATATTCTAAAACTTCATCAAAAAGAAACACTCCATCAGGGTTAAGCACATGGACTCTGAATTAGACTGTCTTGGTTCAAAGCTTACCTGTGTTACATACATACATATGAACTTCTCTGTCTCAATTTCCTAATTTATAAAACAAGTCAAATAATGGTAGCTACCTGAGAGAGTTGAGCTTTGCTTTGAACCCTAATTTTTATTCAACTAGATCTTAATATTTCCACACATACAAAACAAGTTCCTATCTTAAAAATAAAACTCCCAATTAAAAGGAGAATATTAGATATTCACAAAAGCACAAAAAAGCCTTTTACAGTTGCAAACTCAAACAGTACTCCGATTCTAATCTCTTTTTGCAAAATTACTTATTTGAGAGACTCTCACTTTGCTTAAATTGCTTCTTCCTTAGATTGATGGGCAAAAGCCAATTCACTGAACTTGAAGCTTCTATTAATTCCAGTATTCCAGTGAAGTGAATGTATAATTTTACAATTTTTGTGACCCAACACAGCCATACCGTCTCCATTCTACTGAAGATGATAATCACTGGCCACATCACCCCCAACATTTTATTTTAACTTGTTTGTTAACAAGTTAAACAAGTTACTGGCCCCACTTCCTTTTACTCCTTGGCAATAATCTAGTCACAGGAAGTGATGAGCATGGAAAAACAAATGTTATTGCTGTTGAAAATCATGAGTACATGATTCTCCACCAAGTGCTATATACTTTCATTGCCTCTGTTATCTTAACATCACTTGTATCAGTATTTCTCTTCTCAGGCAGTCTTTACTGGGCCAGCCCCAGTTTTGGCTCCATTTGTTTTGATGGAGCATGGATTCCTCTATTTAAAATTACTACCATTGTGGAATGTGTTTTCCTCCCTTGAGGGCTATGCATATAGACCTATAATTCAGGGTTTGTGATCAAGGCTATGCCCCTCATCTGGGGTTTTTGGATCTTCATTAGAGTGACATAAGAACAAAAAAAATCAGAATTTATTTATTCCAGTGATGATTCATAAACAAAGCCATTGAAGAGTTTTACTCCTGAAGCCAACCTCTCAGACTTATTCTTCAGCATCTCTGCATATACTTTTAATAAATTCCTTTTTTTTTTTTTGCTTTAAGTCAATATTAATTTCTGCACCTTGAAACAAAAGGATCCTAACTATTAGAATTTATATCTGTCCGTGGCCCCACAGTTAAAAATCAAAACCCCCCCTTGATAATGTGAGTTTGTTCTTCCCTGTGGGTTTCCCAAAATGAAAACAACTATCCCAGTTATGGTCTGTTTACAAAAAATTTATGACTTTTCATTAAAAAGGCACTTTACATGAAATAATTATGATACGAATCTGAAAATGTGATGGTTATTTTCCATTTCCCTTTCCAGATCCTATCTCCCCTTGATTCCCTACTTTGCCTGAGGCCACAGACGCTCATCTGTTTGGACTCATCATTAGGCTCCCTTGTGCTGTTGCTTCCCATTGGGCCCAGTCAATGGAGAGCCCCCAGAAAAAGATTGAGGATATAAGAGTGAGGTTGGTGTGTTAGTCTTTGGGCTTTCTTCTTTCAGTTTGGCCTTGGGCTGGCTGCCTGACTGCCTCTACCTCATGTAGCAGCCCCTACCAGGAAGCCCTTTCCATACAACCCCTATCTTCTTACCTATGTAAACCTAGGAGTGGTGTAGCTATAGAGTGCTAAATTATCTCAGTAGCTTCTCCACATGCAAGCTACACCTCAATAAATACTGCTGATATCTTCATGTTGCATCTACTCCATGACAGAAGCCTACCTAGTATAGCAAAGGTGGGTTCCAACTATGTGCATAGTTGTCAATATCCTTTGACCAAATCCAAGAAAAGAAAGACCGGTGATGTGATGAAGAAGTGACCCAGATAGTTGCTATAATTTCCTCATTTAGCTCAGTTTTCAAGTCTCTGCAGGACTGAGGCCCATTATATGCACTGGTCACTTTTTAACTATTCATCCCAAGTTTATAATAGAATTCTCATTTCTTCCTGCAAGGGGTATAAAGGTAAAGTAGTATAATCAGCTCTTATCAAGACTTCAGGCAGCAGGGAAGATTTATCATTGGCTACTGCTATTTACAAAACTGAGTCATATTTCAAAGAGGCATGCTAGACAGAAAACTGACATTATACATACAAAAACAGTTCCACAGTTTGTGGAACTGTTTCCGGTTTTTTGTTATTGTTATTGTTTGTTTGTTTGTTTTAATTCAATGTTCACTTATTTCCCTGACATCTCTTTAGGCCAAGAATCTGAACAATACCCTTTATTACAAAAGTAGGGTGGATGTGTCAACTTAGTCACTATGGGCAGCTGCTCAGTTCCTGTGGATGTGTATAGGTGCATGTTGGTATGTGCCAAGCATTAGGAAGTGGATACACTGGTCATTTGCATAAAGTTGGAGGCATGTGATTTTATTCCCACATATATGTTATCTCTCCCAGAAGTTATCAGAAATCAAAATAAGTGGACTTGCAGACCAAAAAGTAAATATAAAATTTCTTTGGAGACTGAAGTATATCTGTGGTCAACCATGGCTTAGCTTGCTATAGCACAGAGGTTTAATACCTGTGTCACAGTAAGGAATTGCCTTCTACAGTAATGAGATGCACCCTTTCTTGAGGGATGATGTGGCCCTACAGCAAAACTGTACCTCTAGTTTCCTCTGCATGGTCTACATTGACCTTTGATATCTGAGGGCCTCACTTTATGTCATATATATCTGATATATCTATGGCATATATCTATGTCATATATATCTGTCATATATATCCTTTATACTATTTGCTATCTTTATACTAAATCAAAGTGAGAGTAACCTTGCACTGAGTAAATTATTTGTCTAGTTTTCAAATCCAGACCAGACTTTTTTGACCTAGTCTGATTCAGTAACTAAAGTGGACTGAGTACAAAGCCATCAGGGTTTCATATGAAAGAGACTTAGATTCTAATTTCAATTCTGTTATTTACAAGCTGTGTGTTTCAGGTCAAAGGATTTCACTTTACTAAGCCTTAGTTCTCCCATCTATGACAACATATATTATGAGATAAAATGTATTTAAAGTACTAAGCACAGTGCCTGGCATATTATAAGCACTCCACAAATATCAGCAATTATTATTACATTATAATGCCCAGCAAGAACTATAAACCCAAAGATCAAGCCAAATGGAGTCATTTTAACATTATAGATACAGTGGATAAAAAATACTCTAAAAAAATGCTTTTATATTTTTAATCTGTCCCAGAATAAGTAAGCATCGTGAGAACAATGTCATATAGACTCTACCATAAAAGTCCCTAACAAAGCAGCAAAGTTCACCTTATGCACTAGAATTGAATATTTGTGCTGATTACACTGGACAAGTCAGATAATGGATTTCAAAAAATAAAGAGAAAAGTCAGAACCCAAAGGAAAAACCCTCAGCAGGGAATTTAATTTTAACCCTTGGGTGGTAACAATAAAAAAATTAAACCTGTACTAAGTATGAAAACAAGTAAAAGGGACTGAAATCTGCTAGACTTTTTTTTTACTCTCAGATGAGGTAATTCATGGTGTCAGTTTGACTGCATATTAAAGACAAAAAATGTAATGGAGCAGATTATATTTTCCAAAGATTGCTTCAACTATATTTCCCATTCTACATGCTCTTTTATGATGTGGCTTTGCACTCCTCCATCAAGAAGTATTGATTTCTTATGGAAGGCACATATTGCTTGAAGCACTGGGTGTGGTACATAAACAATGAATTATGGAACAACAAAAAGATATAAAATAATTTTTTTAAAAAGTATAGCACAGGGAATATAGTCAATAATACAGTAATAACATAGTATAGATGACAAATGGTGATACCAGTTACCATTGTGAGCACTGAGTAAAGAATTGTCAATTGACTATGTTGTACACCTGAAACTAATATAACTTTGTATGTCACTATGCTTCAATAACAAATAAATAAATAATTTTTTTTAAAGAGAGAAGTATTTATTTCTCCACCTTGTTGAATCTAAATGTTTTCTATGACTGTTCAGACTAAGTGAAATCAGAAGTCATCTGTGCCAGTTTCAGATGTAACAATTAACTGGCCTGGCTAATGCTATGCACACAAAACTTAAGCCACATGGAATGGCTCCTCATTCCATGACCCCAGTGGGGCTCTGAGCCTACAGTCAGCATTTACTGCCAGCCATATCAGAGAGCTATCCTGGACATCCTGCACAGTCCCAGTATCAACAGCTCCATCCCCAGCCTCCACAGACTATAACCTAGGAGATAAGCAAACCCCCAGGACTGTGTGAGATAATTATAAGCTGCATTTAAAGCCACTGTGTTTTGAGTTTGTATGTTATTTAACTTTTGCTATTTAGCAAAAGATAACCAGAGCAATTTCCAATATTTCATTTAAGTACCTGCTTTTTTCCCCGCTAGCTGGCTCTCTTCTGTTCTAATAGGCAATAAAAACTTTTGTGACTCCTTTCCTAGATGCTTGGTTCAAAGCATGGCTATCTATTTAAAAGTCCAAATCAGGGTCACCTGGGCGGCTCAGTGGGTTAAGCCTCTGCCTTCAGCTCACGTCATGATCTCAGGGTCCTGAGATAGAGCCCCACATCAGGCTCTCTGCTCGGTGGGGAGCCTGCTTCCCCCTCTCTCTCTGCCTGCCTCTCTGCCTACTTGTGATCTCTCTCTCTCTCTGTCAAATAAATAAATAAAAATCTTTAAAAAAATAAAAGTCCTAAACATCTGAATGTCTTTCAGTCAATAATGTTATCTACATTAACATATCAGCAACTTGAAAAAAAAGCTTGATTTTATTAATTTTCCAACATTATTTGATTGAACAAACTAAGATATCAACAACAGCAGATGAAAGGAATAATCTCTAGCTGTATCAACACAAGTAGAAATACAAGTAAATCAAATCAGAAGACTTATGGTAATTTTTGTTACAGCTAGAAATTCTATACAACATTAGAAATACCTCCTCCCATGATAAGATCTAGTCATAATAACACAAAAAAATGACATCATTTTCTTAATGTATAATTATGAGATATTTGAACAATATATTTTAGAGTAAGTACTAATTCACAGAAAAGCAAGTAAATGGTAGAATTTTTTTCTGTAAGAAAAAAAGATTCCTTTCCAATTTTCAACTCAAATATTTCAATGTAAATGAAGGATATAAATACACTCTATAAGTACTTTTTTAAACTATTTGTAAGTGTTCCAGCAAGAAAAGCACAGTAGTCATGTTTTTATGAAGATTAAAAATAAAAATTCACTTAAGAACAATCAGTTGGAGTGTGAAGCAAGATGGCAGAGAAGTAGCAGACTGAAATGACATCAGATCTCAGGAGTTCAGCTAGATAGGTATCAAACTACTCTGAACATCTGCAAATTCAACAGGAGATAGAAGAGAGGAAGAGCAACAATTCTAGGAACAGAAAATCGACCACTTTCTGAAAAGTAGGACATGCAGAGAAGTGAATCTAAAGCGATGGGAAGATAGACCCCGGGAGGAAAGGCCAGCTCCCAGATAGCAGAGGAGCAGTGGAGCACAAAATCAGAACTTTTAGAAGTCTGCTCCACTGAGGGACATTGCTCCAGAGGTTAAGTGGGGATGGAGCCCTTGCAGGGACAGTGTGGTCTCAGGTCCTGTGGGGTCAAAGAAAGATCGGGGGTGTCTGAGTGTGGCAGAGCTGCCAGATATCAGAGTGGGGAAGCCAACTACAGAGTCAGAGCCAAAAAGTGAGCTTTCAGATCACAGTGACCTTAAACCATGATCCAAGGCACAGTCAGGCCACTGCTCTTCAAGCAGGGAACCCACAAGTAGCAGATCTGGGGAGACTCACCTTCCGCAACCAGGAGGAGCAGCACAGCAGGAAACTGCTGGGTTTGGAGACTCCAAATGGGGCTGTGCACCAGAGATAGAAATGCTCGGTTACAGGCTGGGTGAGCTCAGAGTGTGGCCAGAGATGAGGGAGACAGGAGTGATTGACTGCTTATCTCAGGGGGTACACTGAGAAGTGGGGCCCTGAGCTCTAAGCTCCTCTAGACCAGAGATTGGGAGGCTGCCATTTTCATTCCCATCTTCCAAAGCAGTACGGAAAGCATTCAGGGAACAAAAGCTCCAAGAATGAACCCAAGCATATTACATGCCTGGCCCCTGGCAAGAACGGTGCAATTCCACCTCAGGTAAAGACATTTGAGAATCACTGCAACAAGCCCCTACTGCAGAATATCAGCAAGAACATCCATCCAAGACCAAGTTCACCAATCAAGGAGAACATTAGAACTCCAGAGCTAGGAGAAGCAACACATAGAATTCATGGCTTTTTTTTTCCCCCATGATCCATTAGTCTTTCACAGTTAATTTTTTTTTAATTTTACTTTTTTCTTATTATATTTTTTTAACTTTTCCACTTTCCTCTTTTAACATTTTCTAACTAGCTTATCTTAACAATACCTTTCTAAAAAAAATTTTTTAAACCTTTATTGTTATAGTCATATTCTATCCCTTCATTGTATTTAATATTATTTTTGTATACATATAGGTTTTTCTTTTTTTTTAATTTAGGGATGCAATTTCTTCTAAGAGATCAAAATACACCCTAATCTAGCACATAGCTTTTTTTCTAGTCTCCACCCTGAGTAGATTCCTCTTTTTTTTATTTTTTCTTTTTCCAACAAACTTATCTTGTCAATTGCTTTTTTAGAATTTTTTTAATTTTCATATTTATATTATATTCCATTCCTTCATCATGTTTATTATTTTTGTAAATACATAAGTATTTCTTTCTTTAAAATTTTGGGAAGCAGTTTCTTCTAAGAGACCAGAATATACTGAAAATCAAAACCAAATGAGTGGCTCTGTTTATCAGTATATATACCTATATATTGACATATATAGATATATAAATAGATACAGATATAGATTTCAGTATTTATATATATATATATATCAGTAAATTATATATATTTATATTATATGCATATAATATATATAATTTTCTTTTTTTCTTTTTTCCTTTTTTCCCCCTTTCTCCTCCCCCCAGTTTTGGACTCTTCTGATTTGGCTAATGTACATTTTTCTGGGGTCTTTGCACCTTTTTAGTACTTTATTCTCTCATTCATATATTCTTATCTGGATAAAAGGACAAGGCAGAAAAACTTACCACAAAAGAACAAGAGGCAGTACCAACAGCTAGGGACCTAATCAATAGGGACATTAGAAATACATCAGAACTAGAGTTCAGAATGACGATTCTCAAGGTGCTAGCTGGGCTTGAAAAAGTGATGGAATATTAGAGAAACCCTTTCTGGAGAAATAAAATCTAACCAAGTTGAAATCAAAAAAATCTATAATGAGATGCAATAAAAAATGGAGGTTCTTACTGCTAGGATAAATGAGGCAGAAGAAAGAATTACTGATATAGAAGACCAAATGATGGAGAATAAAGAACCTGAGCAAGAAAGAGACAAACAACTACTAGGCCATGAGGGGAGAATTCGAGAGATAAGTGATACCATAAGACAAAACAATATTAGAATAATTGGGATTCCAGAAGAAAAAGAAAGAGAGAGAAGGGAAGAAGGTATATTAGAGACAATTAGTAAAGAATTTACCTAATATGGCAAAGGGAAGAAGCATCAAAATGCAGGAGGCACGGAGAATTGCCCTCAAAATCAATAAAAATAGGTCGACCCCCTTCATCTAATAGCAAAACTTACAAGTCTTAGTGACAAAGACAAAATCTTGCAAGCAGCCTTGGATAAGAAGTCTGCCACATACAATGGTAGAAATATTAGATTGGTAGCAGACTTATCCACAGAGACCTGGCAGGCCAGAAAGGACTGACATGATATATTCAGAACAATAAACAAGAAAAATATGTAGCCAAGAATACTATATCCAGGTAGACTGTCACTGAAAAATAGAAGGAGAGATAAAAAGCTTCTAGGGCAAACAAAAATTTAAAAAATTTGCAAACACCAAACCAGCCCTACAGGAAATATTGAAAGGGGTCCTCTAAGCAAAGAGAGAATCTAAAAGTAATAGACCAGAAAGGAAAAGAGACAATATACAGTAATAGCCACCTTACAGGCAATACAATGGCACTAAATTCATGTCTTTCAGTAGTTACCCTGAATGTAAATGGGCTAAATGCCCCCAATCAAAAGACACAGGGTATCAGAATGGAATAAAAAAAAAAAAAACGCAAAATCCATCAATATGCTATCGACAAGAAATTCATTTTACACCCAAAGACACCTCCAGATTTAAAGTGAGGGGGTGGAAAATAATTTTCCATGCTAATGGACACCAAAAGAAACCTGGGGTGGCAATTCTTATATCAGATAAATTAGATTTTAAGCCAAAGATTACAATAATAAATGAGGAAGAACACTATATCATAATTAAATGATCTATCCAACAAAAAGATCTAACAATTTTAAATATCTATACTCCTAATATGGGAGCAGTCAACCATATAAACCAATTAAAAACAAAATCAAAGAAATACATCAAAAATAACACAATAACAGTAGAGGAATTTAACACCCCCCCTCACTGAAAGGAACAGATCATCCAAGTAAAAGATCAAAAAGGGAATAAAGGCTTTAAATTACACACTGGACCAGATGGATACCACAGATATATTTAGAACATTCCATCCCAAAGCAACAGATTACACATTCTTCTCTAATGCAAATTAAATATTCTCCAGAATAGATCACATTCTGGGTCACAAATCAGGTCTGAACCAGTACCAAAATATTGGGATCATTCCCTGCATATTTTCAAACCACAATGCTCTGAAGCTAGAACTCAACCACCAGAGAAAATTTGGAAAGAACCCAAATATGTGGAGACTAAAGAGCATCCTACTAAAGAATGAAAGAGTCAGCCAGGAAATTAAAGATGAATTGAAAAAATTCATGGAAACAAATGATAATGAAAACACAACTCTTCAAAATCTGTGGGACACAGCAAAAGCGATTCCTGAGAGGAAAGTATATAGCAATAGAAGCCTTTCTCAAAAAACAAGAAAGGTCTCAAGTACACAATCTAACCTTACACCTAAAGGAGCTGGAGAAGAACAGCAAAGAAATTTTAAACCCCGCAGGAGAAGAGAAATCATAAAGATCAGAGCAGAAATCAATGAAATAGAAACCAAAAGAACAGTAGAACAGATCAACCAGAAGAGGAGTTGGTTCTTTGAAAGAATTAATAAGATTGATAAACCCTTGGCCAGACTTATCAAAAAAAAAAAAAAAAAGAGAAAGGACCCAAATTAATAAAATCATGAATTAAAGAGTAGAGATCACAACCAACACCAAAGAAATACAAACAATTATAAGAACATATTATGAGAAACTGTTTGCCAGCAAGTTTGACAATCTGGAGGAAAGGGATGCATTCCTAGAGAAATATAAACTACCAAAACTGAACCAGGAAAAATAGAAAACCTGAACAGATCCATAACCAGTAAGGAGATTAAAGCTGTCATCAAAAATCTCCCAACAAACAAGAGCCCAGGGCCAGATGGCTTCCCAAGGGAATTCTACCAAACATTTAAAGAAGAACTAATACCTATTCTCCTGAAACTGTTCAAAAAATAGAAATGGAAGGAAAATTTCCAAACTCATTTTATAAGGCCAGCATTACTTTCATCCCAAAACCAGACAAAGACCCCATCAAAAAGGAGAATTACAGAACAATATCCTTGATGAACATAGATGCAAAAATTCTCACCAAAATACCAGCCAATAGGATCCAACAGTACATTAAAAAGATTATTCACCATGACCAAGCAGGATTTATTCCTGGGCTGCAAGTTGGTTCAACATCCATAAATCAATCAATGTGATACAATGCATTAATAAAAGAAAGAAAGAACAAGAACCATATGATACTCTCAATAGATGCTGAAAAAGCATTTGACAAATTACAGCATGCTTTCATGATCAAAACCCTTCAAATTGTAGGGATAGAGGGTACCCATCTCGATATCATCAAAGCCATGTATGAAAAATCCCAGCAAATATCATTCTCAATGGGGAAAAACTGAGAGCTTTTTCCCTAAGGTCAGGAACATGGCAGCAATGTCCACTATCACCACTGCTATTCAACATAGTACTAGAAGTCATAGCCTTGGTAATCAGAAAACAAAAAGAAATAAAATGCATCCAAATTGGCAAAGATGTCAAACTCTCACTCTTTGCAGATGATAGGATAATTTTTGTGGAAAACCCGAAATATTGTACTCCAAAACTACTAGAACTCATATAGGAATTCAGTAAAATATCAGGATATAAAATCAGTACACAGAAATCAGTTGCATTTCTACACACCAACAGCAAGGCAGACAAAAGAGAAATTAAAGAGTTGATCCCATTTACAATTGTTCCCAAAGCCAAGTACTTAGCCAAAGAGGCAAAGAATCTGTACTCAAAAAAACTATAAGGTATTCATGAAAGAAATTGAGGAAGACACAAAGAAATGGAAAACATTCCATGCTGTTGGATTGGAAGAACAGATATTGTGAAAATGTCTAAACTACCTAAAGCAATCTACACATTTAATGCAATCCCTGTCAAAATACCATCCTTTTTCTTTTCCAAAGAAATGGAACAATTAATCCTAAAATTTATATGGAACAAGAAAAGACCTTGAATAGCCAGAGGAACATTGAAAAAGAAAGCCAAAATTGGTGGTATCATAATTCCAGACTTCAAGCTTTATTTCAAAGCTGTAATCATCAGGACAGTATGGTACTGGCACAAAAACAGACACATAGATCAATGGAACAGATCAATAGAGAGCCCTCAACTCTATGGTCAACTAATCTTCGACAAAGCAGGAAAGAATATCCAATGTGGGGAAAAAAAACAATCTCTTCAATAAATGGTATTGGGAAGATTGGACAGCCACATGCAGAAGAATGAAACCGGACCACTTCCTTATATGACAATCAAAAATAGACTCAAAATGGATGAAGGACCTCAATGGAGAAAGTAATCCATCAAAATTCTTGAGGAGACATAGGCAGCAATCTCTTCGACCTCAACAACAGCAAGTTCTTCCTAGAAACATAGCCAAAGGCAAGGGAAGCAAGGGCAAAAATGAACTCTTAAGGTCAAAACTTTTGCACAGCAAAGGAAACAGTCAACAAAACCAAAAGACAACTGACAGGATGGGAAAAGATGTTCGCAGATGACACATAAGATAAAGGGCTAGTATCCAAAATCTAACTTGTCAAACTCAACACCCAAAGAACAAAGAATCCAAACAAGAAATGGGCAGAGGACATGAACAGACATTTCTCCAAAGAAGACATCCAGATGGCAAACAGTGTTCCACATCAATTGGCATCAGAGAGATACAAATCAAAACCACAATGAGATACTACCTCACACAGTCAGAATGGCTAAAATTAACAAGTCAGGAAACAACAGATGTGGAGAGGATGCAGAGAAAGGGGAAACCTCCTACACTATTGGTGGGAATGCAAGCTGGTACAGCCACTATGGGAAACAGCATGGAGGCTTCTCAAAAAAGTTGAAAATAGAGCTACCCTACAACCTAACAATCGCACTACTGGGTATTTACCCTCAAGGTACAAATGTGGTGATCCGAAGGGGCACATACACTTGAATGTTTATAGCAGCAATTCCACAATAGCCAAACTATGGAAACATCATAGATGTCCATCAACAGATGAATGAATAAAGAAGAGGTGATATATAGATATATCTATATATGTGTATATATATATGTGTGTGTGCGCATATATATATATATATATGTGTGTGTGTATATATATTTCCAATGGAATACTATACTACTATGCAGCCATAAAAGAAATGAAATCTTGCCATTTGCAATGATGCAAATGGAACTAGAGGGTATTATGCTGAGCAAAATATATCAACCAGAGAAAGACAATTATCATATGATCTCCCTGATTTGAGGAATTTGAGAGGCAGAGTTGAGGGGTTTGGGGGTAGGGAAGGTAAAAATGAAACACTATGGGATCAGGAGGGGGATAAAACCATAAGAGACTCGTAATCTCACAAAACAAACTGAGGGTTGCTAGCTGGGAGGGGGTTGTGGAGAGGGTAGTTGGGTTATGGACATTCAGGAAAGATACATGCTATGGTGAGTGCTGAGAAATGTGTAAGTCTGATGATTCACAGACCTGTACCCCTGGGGCAAATAATACATGATATGTTAATTAAAAAAAAAAAAAAAAGAATAACGGAGCTATCCCTATGATGAGAAAAAAAAGAAAGAAAAAAAAAAAAAACAAACAAAAGTGATTGAGGAGACTGACCTCAGAAAGGAGGGACATTTTTGGTATGGAGAAGAGAGAGGAGCAGACCCCATACCAGTCACTCCAGGCATGGGAAACCCACATGGGAAAGATTAATTCCCATAATATTTGGCTTTGAAAACTAAAGGGGCTTGACCTTTCAAGTTTTTATAATCTGTGGGGCTTAACACCAGGAACTTTAAAAATCAGCAGTCTCTGCTCTGGGAAAGTTGAAGGGCAATAGGAAACTGAGTTTTTACTCTTAAAGAGATAACATAAAAAACAACCCCACCAAGATATAGCACAAAAGCAGCAATTTGAGAGGCACCTGCAGTATTTGGGAGGGAAATTTATTTGCTGGTCTTGGAGCACTTGTAGGAGGGGCAGGGATCTTTGCAGAACTTTTCCAGCTTACCCAAACACCTGGAGTAGCCTGTGAGAACCAGCTGAAACATTTACCACCTAGCTTGCTAACAGTCTTTGGACCCACTGCATCCAACCCTCCTTGGCAGAAGTCCATCCAAATCCAGCACAAGCATGTCATTGTGCAAGCAACCCCCTCAGTGGCCAGCACCACTCTGAAGGCACTCCTGCCTTGGAGATAGGGGAAGATAACCATAAACACCAGTTTGACTGAAGCCACAGTAATGGGCAGGGGAGCGCCATCTGATCTGATCACAGGACCTGCCCACCAACAAAAACTTCAGAGAGCACAACACAAAGAGCAAGCACAGTAGCTCAGGGTCACTGCAACCCCAACAGACAGTCTGGGGGCAGACATCTTGCCTAACTGCAAGCTCTACCAACTAACAAAAGCCTGGTAGAGTATCCCGCACATCTGTGTAATGCAGTGCTGGCACACAAGCTGAGAGCAGGCATATGTTCTAACCCAACTCAAGCCCAAGGTGGCTCCAGACTGGCCAACTTATGAGCACAGAGACTAAACTCTACCCATAAGAGGCAAAGAAGGCTATTACAGATGACGGGACTGAAGGCAAGTGTGGTTCAACCTTAACAGTGGGGTGCATGCCACAATTTTAGGAGTCACCTCTGAAGCACTAGGTTCTAGTGCACAGGGATCATTGCATTATAGGGCACTAAAGGATCTCTTCTTCATAAGGCCACTATTTTCAAGATCAGGAGACATAACCAACTTTCCTAACACAAAGAAATGAACACAGAGAGTTAGACAAAATGAGAAGACAGAAGACTATGTCCCAAATGAAAGAACAGGACAAAAATCACAGTAAAAGAGCTAAATGAAATGGAGATAAGCAATATGCCAAATAGAGTATTCAAAATAATGGTCATAAAGGTACTCACCAGACTTGAGAAAAGAATGGAGGATCTCAGTGAGATTCTTAACAAATAAATAGAAAATCTAAAAAGAACCCATCAAAGATGAAGAACTCAATAACTGAAATTAAAAATATACTACAGAGAATAAATAGAAGACTACAGGAAATAGAAGAACAGATCAGTAAGCTGAAAGCCAGAGTAATGGAAAGCAACCAAATGGAACAAGAAAAAGAAAAAGAAATAAAGTGAGAATAGGTTAAGGGAACTCAGTAACACAATTAAGCATAATAACATTGGCTTTAGAGGAATCCCAGAAGGAGAAGAGAGAGAAAAGGGGGCAGGAATTTTATTCGAAGAATAGTTGAAAACTTCCCAAATCAGGGAAAGGAAACAGAAATCCAGATCCAGGAGACATAGAGAGCCCCCCCCCCAACATTTCAACCAAAAGGAGGTCCATACAAAAACACATGATAATTAAAATGGCAAAATGTAGTGATAAAGAGAATTTTAAAATCAGAAAAAGAAAACAGTTACATACAAGGGAAACCCCTAAGGCTATCTGCTGATTTTTTTCAGTAGAAATTTTGCAGACCAGAAGAGAGTGGCAAGATATATTCAAGGTTCTGGGGTGGGGGCAGGGGGACTATAACCAGGAATACTCTATCCAGCAGGGCTATTACTCAGAATAGGACAGATAGACTTTCCCAGACAAACAAAAGTTGAAGGAATTCATCAACATTAAACAAGGCTTATAAAAAATGTTAAAGTAGATTCTTTGAGTGGAAAGGAAAGACCATAATCATGAGTGAAATATTAAGACAGGAAAATAAAAATAATAAAAGTAGTAGATTAAACACTTATAAAACCAGTACAGAGGCCAAAGCACAAAAGCAATAATATCAAGTATATCTATAAAAAAATCAGTCAACGGAGTCACAAAATAAAAGGATGTAAAATATGACATCATATACCTAAACTTAGGGTAGTGAAGGGAGTAAAAATTGAGGGTTTTTGAATGGGTTCAAATTCAAGCAACCATCAACTTAACTTAGACTGTTACATGCACAAGATTTTATATGTAAACCTAATGGTAACCACAAACCAAAATATGTAATAAATATGCCAAAAATAATAAGAAAGTAATCTAAGCATATCACTAAAGAAAGTTATCAAACCACAAGGGAAGAGAGTGGGAAAGAAAGAAACAGAGAAGAATTATAAAAACAACTGTAAAACAAGTAACAAATGGCAATAAGTACATCCCTATCAATTACTTTGAATGTAAATAGACTAAATGTCCCAACCAAAAGATGTAGGGTGACTGAATGGATGAGAAAGAGAGAAAGAGAGAAAGGAAGGAAGGAAGGAAGGAAGGAAGGAAAACAGATAAGACTCACCTATATGTTGCCTATAAGACATTCATTCCAGACCTAACGATATATGTAGATTTGAAGTGAAGGGATGGAAAAGCATTTGTCATGCAAACGGAAGTGAAAAGAAAGCTGGGGTAACAATACCTACATCAGACAAAATAGACTTTAAAGAATGACTAACAAAAGACAAATACCGACACTATATAATCACAAAAGGAGCAATCCAACAAGAGGATACAATTGTAATTATTTATGCACTCAACATAGGAACACCCAAATTCATAAAGCAATGATTAACAAAATAAAGAAGAAATCAATAATAATAAAATAATAGTAGGAGACATTAACACTCCACTTACATCAATGGATAGATCATCTAAACAAAATCAAAAAGGAAACAATAGCTTTGAAAGACACATTAGACCAAACAAATCTAACAGATATATTCAGAACATTTCCTCCTAAAACATCAAAACACACATTCTTTTCAAGCGCACATGGAACATTCACCAGATTGGAAATCATATCAAGCATCTTTTCTGACCACAATGCTATGAAACTAGAATCAACCGCAAGAAAAAATCTGGAAAGAGCATAAATGGAGGTTAAATAATAATGCTGTTAAACAATGAATGGCTCAACCAAGAAATCAAGGAGAAAATAAAATAATACATGGAGAAAAATGAAAATGCAAACACAATGTTGCAAAAATCTTTGGGATGCCACAAAAGCTGTTTTAAGAGGGAAGATTATAGCAACACAAGCATACCTTAAGAAGCAATAAAAATCTCAAATAAAACAACCTAAACTTACAGCTAAAGGAGCTTGAAAAGACCAACACACAAAGCCCAAAACTGGGTGCCTGGGTGGCTCAGTTGATTAAGCATCTGCCTTCAACTCGGGTCATAATCCTGGGGTCTTGGGATTGAGTCTCTTGTTAGGCTCCCTGTTCCACTAGGAGTCTGCTTCTCCCTCTACCCCTCCTCCCACTCATTCTCTCAAAATCTCTTTCTCTCTCTCTCTCTCTCCAATAAATATATAAAATCTTTAAAAAACAAAAACAAAACAAAAAGGCCCAAAACCACTAAAAGATAGAAAATAATGAAGATTAGAGCAGAAATAAATGAAATAGAAACTCTAAAAAAATAGAACAAACCATGAAACCAGGAGGTGGTTCTCTGAAAAGACTAACAAAATTAACATGCCTTTGGCCAGATTCATCAAATAGAAAGAGGACTCAAATAAACAAAATCAGAAATGAAACAGGAAATAACAACCAATACAACAGAAAATACAAAGGATTATAAAAGAATTATAAAAAAATTGTATATCAACAAACTGGACAACCTAGAAGAAATTTGAATAGACCAATTATTAGTAATGAAATTGAACCAGTAATCAAAAACTCCTAACAAACAAAAGTCTAGGACTAGACAGCTTCACAGATGAATTCCACCAAACATTTAAAGAAGAGGTAATACCTATTTTTATCAAACTATTCCAAAAATAGAAGAGGAAGGAAAACTTCCAAAATCATTCTACAAGGCCTATTTTCTCTGATACTAAAACCAGTTAAAGATGATACATGGAAAGAAAACTCCAGCCAATATCTCTAATGAATAAAGACATAAAAATCTTCAACAAAGTATTAGCAAACTGATTCCAAAACTACATTTTAAAAAATCATCCACCATAATCAAGTGGGATTTATTCCTGTGAAGCAAGGATGCTTAATATTTGTGTTTCAGTCAACGTAATACATCACATCAATAAATTAAAAAATATTTTAAAAAACATACAATCATTTCAATTGATGCAGAAAAAGCATTTAACAAAGGACAACCATCCACTCGTGGTAAAAACTCTCAACAAAGTAGGTTTAAAGAGAACATACCTCAACATAATAAGGGCCATAAAAAAAAAAAAAAAACACATACACACACAACTAACATTATACTCAATGATAAAAAAAATTGAGAACTTTTTCTCTAAGACCAGGAACAGTACAAGGATGTCCACTCTCACCACTTTTATTCAAAATAGCAATAGGAAGTCCTAGCCACAGGATTCGGACAAGAAAAAGAAATAAAAGGCATCCAAACTGGTAAGGAAGAAGTAAAGCTTTCACTACTTGCAAATGTCTAACACTATATATAGAAAACCCTAAAGGCTCTGCCAAAAAAACTACTAGAACTGATCAATAAATTTGGTAAGATTTCAGGATATAAAATCAGCATACAGAAATCTGTTGCATTTCTATACATTAGCAATGAAGAAGCAGAAAGAGAGATGAAGAAAATCATCCCCTTTACAATTGCATCGAAAATAATAAGATACTTAGGAATAAACTCAACCAAAGTAATGAAAGACCTATATTCAGAAAATTTTAAAACACTGACAAAAGAATTGACACCACAAACAAATGGGAAAATATGATGCCAGTGGATTGGAAGAACAAATATTATTGAAATGGCTATACTACCCAAAGCAACTGACAAATTCAAAACAATTCCTATCATAACACCAACAGTATTTTTTGAAGAACTAGAAAAAATAGTCCTAAAATTGTATGCAACCACAATACATCTTGAATAGCAAAAGTTATCTTGAAAAAAAGGAATATAACTGGAGATACCACAATCCCAGATTTCAAAATATACTACAAAGCTATAGTAATCAAGACAGTATGGTATTGGCACAAAAATAGACACCTAGATCAATGGAACATAATAAAGAGCCCTAAAATAAACCCATGCTTACATGGTCAATTAATCTATGGCAAAGGAGGCACAAATATGCAATGGTAAATACAGTCTCTTCAACAAACGGTCTTAGGAAAACCAGATAGCTACATGCAAAAGAATGAAAGTAAACCACTTTCATATACCATACACAAAAGTAAACTCAAAATAGATAAAGACCTAAATGTTATACCTGAAGCCATAAAATCCCTAGAATAAAACAGGCACTAGTCTCTGTGACATCAGCCATAAACATTTTTCTAGATAGGTCTCCTTTGGCAGGGGAAACAAAAGCAAAAATAAACTATTGGGACCACATCAGAATAAAAGGTTTTACATAGCAAAGGAAACCATCAACAAAACAGAAAGGCAACCTATGAAATGGGAAAAGATATGTGCAAATAATATTTTGATACAGAGTTAATATCCAAAATATATAAAGAACATATATAATTCAACTCAAAAAAAAATCCAATTTAAAAATGGACAGAAAACATGAGCAAACATTTCTCAAAAAAGACATACAGGCACATGAAAAGATGCTCAACATCACTCAACATCATGGAAATGCAGATAAAAACCAATGAGACATCACCTCACACCTTTCAGAATGGCTAAAATTGAAACCAAAAGAAACAATAGGTGTTGGAAAAGATGTAGAGAAAAAGGAACCATCATACACTGTTGGTAGGAATGCAAACTGGTACAGTCACTGTAGAAACAGTTCTCAAAAAATTAAAAATAGAATTCTTATTTTATCCAGTAATTCAACCACTGTGTGTTTACCCAAAGAAAACAAAAACACTAAGTCAAAAAGATATATGCACCCCTATGTTTATTGCAGCCCACAAGGCTAACTTTTACTTCCCTCTCTTTCCTTTGCCTGGCCATCTTCACTGGCTAAAATTACGTTAAACCACAGGCTGAGTGTAGTTGGAGAATTTCATGGCCCATACATGATCTAAATAAGACTTATGTATGTTTATTCATTCTACAGTCTCCTAGCCAAAGAACTCTGCACCAAATCTCTATCCTCAGTACACAGCTTCATTACATACATACCTATCTTCATTACATACTCAAAGAAGTTGACCTGCACTGTCCCAACTCTCTACTCACCTGATCACAGATAGATAAATATTTTTATTGTCACCACTACTTAGGGATTGTTCACTTTGAGAACAAGAGTGATCACAAAAGCAAGAAACAATCTGACATCCCCAAAACCTCTGATGTATCGCATACTCTAACACCTGCCATCCTAAAAACATCCTCATTACACTTGATAACAGGGTCCAAAGGCAAACTTTTACTATGCTGGAGAAGTTTCAGAAAACAGGTTTAACTTTCTTTTGATTTTTAAGGTGATCACATTAGAATTTTTTTTAATTCAATTAGCCAACATGTAGTACATCATTAGTTTCAGATATAGTGCTCAATAATTCATCAGTTATATATAAAACCCATCAATCTTGGGCTCTCCTTAATTCCCATAACACAGCCCAGTCCATCCCCTCACCCATCTTCCCTTCAGCAACTCTTAGTTTGTTTCCTAGAGTTAAGAGTCTCTCATGATTTGTCTCCTTCTTTTATTTCTTCCCATTTGGTTTTCTCTCTTTTCACTTATGACCCTTTGCACTATTTCTTACATTCCACATTTGAATGAAACCATATGATAATTGTCTTTCTCTGATTGACTTATTTCACTTAGCATAATACCCTCTAGCTCCATCCACATTGATGTAAATGGTAGGTATTCATCCTTTCTGATGGCTGAGTAATATTCCACTGTATATATAAACCATATCCTTTTCCATTCATTTCTCAAAGGGCATATTGGATCCTTCCACAGTTTAGATATTATGGACATTGCTGCTATGAACACTGGGGTGTAGGTCTCTCTTTGTTTCACTATATCTGTATCTTTGGGTGAATATCCAGTAGCACAATTGCTGGGTCATAGGATAGCTCTATTTTTAACTTCTTGAGGAATCTCCATGCTGTTTTCCAGAGTGGCTGTATCAACTTGCATTCCCACCCAAAGTGTACAACATTTGTTGTTTCCCGTCTTGTTGATTTTAGCCATTCTAACTGGTGTAAGGTGGTATCACATAGTGCTTTTTATTTGTATTTCCCTAATGCCAAGTGATGTTGAACATTTTTTCATATATCTGTTGCCTATCTGTATGTCTTCTTTGAAGAAATGTCTGCTCATGTCTTCTGCCCATTTCTTGACTGGATTATTGTTTTTTTTTTTTTATTGTTAAGTTTGAGAAGATCTTTATAGATCTTATATATCAGCCCTTTATCTGATTTGTCATTTGAAAATATCTTCTCCCATTCCCAGATTGCCTTTTAGCTTTCTTGACTGTTTCTTAGGCAACCTGGAAGAAGTGGATGCATTCTTGGAAACTTATAAAACTGCCAAAATGGAAACAGGAAGAAATATAAAATATGAAGAGACCAATAGTCAGAGAAAGAAAATTGAAGTAGTAATCAAAAGCTTCCAAAAAAAAATTTTTTTAAAGAGTCCAGGGCCTGATGGCTTCCCAGGGGAACTCTACCAAACACTTAAAGAAGAAATAGTACCTGGGTGACTGGGTGGCTCAGTCAACTAAGTATCTGTCTTTGGCTCAGGTCATTGTCCTGAGGTCCTGGGATCAAGCTCCGTGTTGGGATCCCTGATCAGTGAGGAGCCTGCTTCTCCCTCTCCCACCTCCCATTCATACTGTCTTGTTATTTCTGTCTCTGTCTCTGTCTCTGTCTCTGTCTCTCTCTCTCTCTCTCTCTTAGTCCTAAAACCACACAAAGACCCCATCAAAAAGGAAAATTACAGACCAATATCCTTGATGAACATGGATGCAAAAATACTCAACAAGATCCTAGCCAATAGGATCCAACAGAACAATAAAAGACTTATTCACCATGACCAAATGGGATTTATTTCTGAGGTACAAGGGTGGCTCAACATTCACAAATAAATCAATGTGATAGATCACACTAACAAGAGAAAAAACAAGAACCATATGATCCTCTCAAATTGATGCAGAAAAAGCATTTGACAAAGTACAGCATCCTTTCTTGATTAAAACTGTTCAAAGTGTAGGTATTTAAAATTGTTAAATCTTCTTGTTGGACAGACCCTTTGAGTATGATATAGTGTCCTTCCTCATCTCTTATTATAGTCTTTGGCTTAAAATCTAATTGATCTGATATAAGGATTGCCACTCCTGCTTTCTTCTGATGTCCATTAGCATGGTAAATTCTTTTCCACCCCCTCACTTTAAATCTGGAGGTGTCTTCGGGCTTAAAATCTGTTTCTTGGAGGCAACATATAGATGGGTTTTGTTAAGAACATACTCAATTTTATAAAAGCCATCTATGAAAATCTCCCAGCAAATACCACTCTCAATGGGAAAAAACTGAGAGCTTTTTCCCTAAGGTCAGGAATACAACAGGAATGCCCACTCTCACCACTGTTTTTTACCATAGTACTAGAAGTCCAAGCCTCGGCAATCAGACAACAAAAAGAAATAAAGGTATTCAAATTGGAAAAGAGGAAGTCAAACTCTCTCTCTTCACAGATGACATGATACTTTATGTGGAAAACCCAAAAGATCCCACCTCCAAATTATGAGAACTCATACAGCAATTCAGCAACATGTCAGGATACAAAATCAATGCACAGAAATCAGTTGCATTTCTATATACTAACAATGAGACTGAGGAAAGAGAAATTAAGGAATCGATCCCTTTACAATTGTACCAAGAACCATAAGATACCTAGGAATAAACCTAAGCAAAGAGGTAAAGGCCCTGTACTCTAAAAACTACAAAAAACTTATGAAAAAAATTGAGGAAGACATAAAGAGATGGTAAGACATTCCATGCTCATGGATTGGAAGAACAACTATTGTTAAAATGTATATGCTACACAGAGCAATCTACACATTCAATGCAATCCCTAGAAAAATAATCATCAGCATTTTTCACAGAGCTGGAACAAATAATCCTAAAATTTGTATGGAACCAGAAAAGACCCTGCATAGCCAGAGGAATATTGAAAAAGAAAACCAAAGCTTGGGGCATCATGATGCCTGATTTTAAGTTATATTACAAAGCTGTGATCAGCCTTAATTTCCAATAATCATTTCCTTCTAAAAAACTGTCTACTATGGCTGTCAGCTTCTTTTTACAATAAAAATGCCCATACCCACTCCCTGCCAACTCTCACTTATTCCACAAATGACTATCCATGGAATACCCTCTGTCCCTAATATTGAAAAATCCTTCCTCTTCTGAAATGTCCTAAAATTTGTCCCCTTGCAGCCAACCAAAGATTGCCAAATATACTCAAAGAATTATAATTACAATTTGCTAGTGTTCTCTGGTTCTAAAATCTCACTTCAGAAAGCTTATCAATCAGACACTTAAAATTTTATTTTTATGACATAAAAATTACTCTACTTTCTAACATTTTTGAACCCATGCCAAAACAGAATGACAGTAGATGTGTTTCCTTGTCACCAGTTCATGAATAAACAGTCATTCTTAATTTTGTCTTAGACTTAGTTTTATCTTTAAAATTTCATTTATTAGAAGCATAGTTTTCTCAGAAGTGTATCATAGGCTTGAAACTTCCCTAACATAACACCATAACTGTTCAAATGTCTCCTAGAGACAACTTGAAGAGCCCAGTGTACATTTAAATCAGATGTTCAATTTATCAACACTTTGTAGGAGTTGACAGAGAGGAACCCTCAGAGGATGGTAGCTGAAATCTTTTTTCTCTGGACCCAAGTTCCAGTGTCTCCTATTCAAACTCTCTACTCTTTGGCCCTTAATCTACCATCAAACAAGATAGGGTCAGTTCCATCTAGATTTCAAAACACTCATCCTTCACTTCCCTCTTCATCTATCAGTGGAAAAATGTTATAAGTTTGGAATAAATCAGACACTTGGATTTTTTAGAGAAGAATGACAGAATTAGGCATTTATGATCCTTGGACATGTTCCTGTAATAAGAAACTGCAAAAAATTTTAGAGAACCACATCATGAGAGGTCCCATGATAGCATTCTGGTGTTGAGAGCCACTTCTGGAGCTAGTCAGAGAAGATCTCTCATGATAAGGGAATAAATAAATTCAATGAATAAACCTCTTCATTTAGATAAGGAATAGCCTTCTTCCTTCCAGAAAGGATGCTGCATAAAAAAGCATCAGGTATTTTTATCCCTGTCTAAGTTTTCCTATACAATTTAGGGAAAAGGCTAATCTGCAGTAAAAACAGCTTTAAGAAAAAAAAGAAAAGAAAAAGAAAAAAAGAAAGAAAACAATAGACATTCACCTTTCTTTCATGTAATGGTTCAACCAGTTTAGGTCATTCAGGGATGTGAGTTCTTTCCTATTGCTCTGACAAACTCCAAGAGTTGTCCTCATCTGCAGAGTTGAAGCTTGGTCATAGCCCCTTCCATTACCAAGTCAAAGGAAAGAGAGGAAGGAGTCTAGGACCAGTTATTTGTCCTTTGTTCACATTTCATCTGTTCACATTCCATTTATGAGAATTTAATCACCAAGTCACACTTAGCTGCAAAGAAGACTAGGTAGTAAAATTTCTAGATGGACAGCCATGTATTCATGATGAAGGAAAGAAAAGAGCTGGAGTAAAAACCAGGAGCTTGCCACTGTCTCTCTGGCCACCTAATTCCTGTAGTACCTACAATCTAGACAGAACATCTGCCCTTGAGGCACAACACAGGATCCCACCTGTACATCTAGCTGAAAGTCCAGAATCTCCAGGGGATATGCAGTTCAATGACCCATAAACTAAAAGAAACTACTCTGCCCTCCATACACTCACAAGTGGTGGAGATGGTGAGAAAGAACACCAAAAAACTCTCATTGGAAAATGAAGGATTGAGAAACACACAAAAGTCGGAATTCTATATTGTCAGGAAAATCTGTTAAAAATTTGGAAATGGGTTGGCCATCTGGATGTCTTCTTTGCAGAAATGTCTGTTCATGTCCTCTGCCCATTTCTTGATTGGATTATTTGTTCTTTGGGTGTTGAGTTTGCTAAGTTCTTTATAGATTCTGGACACTAGTCCTTTATCTGATATGTCGTTTGCAAATATCTTCTCCCATTCTGTCAGTTGTCTTTTGATTTTGTTAACTGTTTCCTTTGCTGTGCAAAAGCTTTTGATCTTGCCCTAAGACCCAGCAATTGCACTATTGGGTATTTACCCTAAAGATACAAATGTAGTGATCCAAAGGGGCACATGCACCCGAATGTTTATAGCAGCAATGTCCACAATAGCCAAACTATGGAAAGAACCTAAATGTCCATCAACAGATGAATGGATCAAGAAGATGTGGTATATATACACAATGGAATACTATGCAGCCATAAAAAGAAATGAAATCTTGCCATTTGCGACAACATGGATGGAACTAGAGCATATCATGCTTAGTGAAATAAGTCAAGCAGAGAAAGACAACTATCATACGATCTCCCTGATATGAGGAAGTGGTGATGCAACATGGGGCTTAAGTGGGTAGGAGAAGAATCAATGAAACAAGATGGGATTGGGAGGGAGACAAACCATAAGTGACTCTTAATCTCACAAAACAAACTGAGGGTTGCTGGGGGGAGGGGGTTTGGGAGAAGGGGGTGGGATTATGGACATTGGGGAGGGTATGTGCTTTGGTGAGTGCTGTGAAGTGTGTAAACCTGGTGATTCACAGACCTGTACCCCTGGGGATAAAAATATATGTTTATAAAAAATAAAAAATTAAAAAAAAAATTGGAAATGGGGGCAGCTGGGTGGCTCAGTGGTTTGGGCTGCTGCCTTCGGCTCGGGTCATGATCTCAGGGTCCTGGGATTGAGCCCCGCATCGGGCTCTCTGCTCTACAGGAAGCCTGCTTCTCTCTCTCTCTCTCTCTCTCTCTGCCTGCCTCTCAGCCTACTTGTGATCTCTGTCTGTCAAATAAATAAATAAAATCTTTAAAAACAAATTTGGAAATGGGCAAAAGAGATTACTGGGTGTCTTCCCAGTGGGAGTGGTTTAGTGTGCCCTCCTCTGATCGTCAGATTCTATAAGTGTGTACATCTTGGACTATCTTTGACTAAGCTTTTTACAACTCTGTAGAGACAGAACTTAAATTATACAAAGCAGAGAAGAATGCAAATGTTTCCCATCCATATCAATGAAAATTTTCACTGTCTGTGGCAATGAAAATGAATTTTGTCTCTGTATAAAATATAAATCTCTGCCAGACAATTATCAGTTTGACCCATGTAATGTTTTACAGGTTCTCTCATAATGAATTAAATAGATCTTTAATGTGTGCTCATTTTACATGTGTTCAAGTGTCATGACTTTAACCCTTCTGAAAGTTATACTTTAACGATAGTGAAATCTTATGCTTATCCTGGAGTATGTTCTTTGCTTTGACCTGTTGTATGTGTTGGAAGGTGCTCCTTTGCTGTGTCCTTCCTGGTCCTAGTTTGGCCCTGGGAGCTCCTTCCTGCACTCAGTACCCACACTGGAAGTGGGCGTTAGAGTGTATACTCTCCTCAGCACTGTAGGGTTTTCATGTACTAACTACTGGTTCACATTAGGGGAGCCCCAGGGCTTATCTAGGTGGGTATTGTGGTTCTTTGGCAGTAATATTCCCTTGGGAATTTTTATGCTTTTTCTGTTGGCTTCTAACCTGCTCTCTGTCTTGGTAAACTTTACCAACGTTATTTCCTGAAGCTAATGTTGACACTTGTCTTTAATTTATTGGCTTCTTTGCTCTGTCCAAACATTTCTCCTTCATTTTACTGGAGGCTACATTGAAGCCTCCAGTATTTCTGAGACAATGGGCTTGAGTTGGGAAGCTGGGACTTTTTACTTAGCTAATAAAGACACTGAGCAAAATTTGCCTTCAAACGTTTGAATTTAGGAGAATTTGTCTTTCCCACATAAAGTCTATTTACTTCCATCTATGATTGTAAATTACGAGTGCTTGCCTGAGCTCCTGTCATTTTTATAGTACTTTACTTAAATCAGCAAGAAACAGGGGTGCCTGGGTGGCTCAGTCAGTTAAGCATCCAACTCTTGATTTTAGCTCAGGTCATGATCTTACAGTTGTGAGATTAAACCCCATGTAGAGCCCCATGTAGATCCCCAGAGGCAGGCCCCACTGAGCAGGAAGTCTGTTCGCTCCCTTTCCCTCTATGCCTCCCCCACTCTCTCTCACTAAAAATACATTAAAAAATCTTTTAAAAAATAATAAAAATAAAAGCAGCAAGGAACAGCCAACACCCTGACTCTTGGCAGTGGAACAGAAAAGTTTCACCAAATGATCATAGTGGGTCAAACATCACCTGTCTCCAGTTTTTAAAAAATAATCTATTCTTCACCATCAGCTGCTCAACTCTTAAACCAATGTCATATATCTTAGATTTCTAGTATTAATTTCAGTAAAAAGTACTTCTAGTATTAATTTCAGTAAAAAGAAAAGACTAGGTTGACATAATTTTTTAATGTAGTATCTTTTGTAAGATTTTATTTACTTATTTGACAGAGAGAGAGATCACAAGTAGATAGAGAGGCAGCCAGAGAGAGGGAGAGAAGCAGGCTCCCCACTGAGCAGAGAGCCTGATGTGGGGCTTGATTCCAGGACCCTGAGATCATGAACTGAGCTGAAGGCAGAGGCTGATCTACCCAGGCACCCCTTTAGTGTAGTATCTTTTTTATTTCAAATTTATTTGTCTTTTTAATTTCAGTGTTCCAGAATTCATTGTTTATGCACCACACCCAGTGCTCCATGCAGTACATGCCCTCCATAATACCCACCACCAGGCTCACCCAATCTCCTATCCCTTGCTCCTTCAAAACCCTCAGATTGTTTCTCTGAGTCCACAGTCTCTCATGGGTCATCTCCCCTTCCAATTTCCCCCAACTCCCTTCTTCTCTCCATCTCCCCATGTCCTCCATGCTATTTGTTATGCTCCACAAATAAGTGAAACCATACAATGATTGATTCTCTCTGCTTGACTTATTTCACTCAGCATAAGCTCTTCCAGTCCTGTCCATGTTGATGCAAAAGTTGGGTATTTATCCTTTCTGATGGAGGCATAACACTCCATTGTATATATGGACCATATCTTCCTTATCCATTCATCCGTTGAAAGCCATCTTGGTTCTTTCCACAGTTTGGTGACTGTGGCCATTGCTGCTATGAACATTGGGGTACAGATAGCCCTTCTTTTCACTACATCTCCATCTTTGGGGTAAATACCCAGCAGTGAAATTACAGGGTCATAGGGAAGCTCTATTTTTAGTTTCTTAAGGAATCTCCACACTGTTTTCCAAAGTGGCTGCACCAACTTGTATTATTACCATGAACAGTGTAAGAGGGTTCCCCTTTCTCCACACCTCTCCAACACATGTTGTTTACTGTTTTATTAATTTTGGCCATTCTAACTGGTGTGAGGTGCTATCTCAATGTGGTTTTGAATTGAATCTCCCTGATGGCTAGTGATGATGAACATTTTTTCATATGTCTGTTAGCCATTTGTATGTCTTCATTGGAAAAATGTCTGTTCATGTCTTCTGCCATTTTTTAAAAGACTTTATTTATTTGACAGACAGAGATCACAAGTAGACAGAGAGGCAGGCAGAGAGAGAGGAAGGGAAGCAGGCTTCCCAACGAGCAGAGAGCCCGGTGTGGGGCTCGATCATGACCCGAGCGGAAGGCAGAGGCTTTAATCCACTGAGCCACCCAGGTGGCCCTTCTGCCCATTTTTTGACATGATTATCTGTTTTGTGTGTGTTGAGTTTGAGGAGTTCTTTACAGATCTTGGATATGAGCCCTTTGTCTGTACTGTCATTTGCAAAAGGAAATTAGAGAATCGATTCCATTTACTAAAGCACCAAGAACCATAAGATACCTGGGAATAAACCTAACCAAAGAGGTAAAGGATCTATACTCAAGAAACTACAGAACATTCATGAAAGAAATTGAAGAAGATACAAAAAGAATGGAAGACCATTCCATGCTCATGGATCGGAAGAATAAACATTGTTAAAATGTCTATACTACCTAGACAAATCTATACTTTCAATGGCATTCTGATCAAAATTCTGCCAGGATTTTTCAAAGAGCTGGAGCAAACAATCCTTAAATCTGTATGGAATCAGAAGAGACCCTGAATTGCTAAAGAAATGTTGAAAAAGAAAAACACAACTGGAGACATCACATTGCCTTATTTCAAGCTTTACTACAAATCTGTGATCACCAAGACACCATGGTACTGTTACAAAAACAGATACATAGACCAATGGAACAGAGTAGAGAGCCCAGATATGGACCCTCAACTTTATGGTCAACTAATCCTCAACAAAGGAGGAAAAAATATACAGTGGGAAAAAGACAGTCTCTTCAATAAATGGTGCCGGAAAAATTGGGACAGCTAAGTGTAAAAGAATGAAACTCGACCATTCTCTTACACTATACACAAAGATAAACTTGAAATGGATAAAAGATCTCAACATGAGACAGGAATCCATCAGAATCCTAGAGGAGAACATAGGCAGCAACCTCTTCAATATCAGCCATGGCAACTTCTTTCAAGATATGTCTCCAAAGGCAAAGGAAACAAAAGCGAAAATAAACTTTTAGGACTTCATCAAGATCAAAAGCTTCTGCACAGCAAAGGAAATAGTCAACAAAACAAAGAGACAACCCACGGAATGGGAGAAGATATTTGCAAGTGACAGTACAGACAAAAGGCTGATATCCAGGATCTAAAAAGAACTTCTCAAACTCAACACACACAAAACAGATAATCATGTCAAAAAATGGGCAGAAGACATGAACAGACATTTCTCCAATGAAGACATACAAATGGCTATTAGACACATGAAAAAATGTTCATCATCACTAGTCATCAGGGAGATTCAAATTAAAAGCAAATTGAGATGCCACTGTATATGACTTAGAATGGCCAAAATTAGAAAGACAGGAAACAACATGTGTTGGAGAGAATGTGGAGAAAGGGGAACCCTCTTGCACTGTTGGTAGGAACGCAAGTTGGTGCAGTCACTTTGGAAAACAGTGTGGAGATTCCTTAAGAAACTAAAAATAGAGCTTCCCTATGGCCCTGCAATTGCACTACTGGGTATTTACCCCAAAGATACAGAGGTAGTGAAAAGAAGGGCCATCTGTACCCCAATGTTCATAGCAGCAATGGCCACAGTCACCAAACTGTGGAAAGAACCAAGATGCCTTTCAACGGATGAATGGATGAGGAAGATATGGTCCATATATACTATGGAGTGTTATGCCTCCATCAGAAAGGATGAATACCCAACTTTTGTAGCAACATGGATGGGACTGGAAGAGATTATGCTGAGTGAAATACATCAAGCAGAGAGTCGATTTTCATATGGTTTCACTTATTTGTTGAGCATAACAAATAACATGGAGGACATAGGGAGATGGAGAGGAGAAGGGAGTTGAGGTAAATTGGAAGGGGAGATGAACCATGAGAGACTGTGGACTCTGAAAGACAATCTGAGGGTTTTGAAGGGGCGGGGGTGGGAGGTTGGGGGAGCCAGGTGGTGGGTATTATGGAGTGCACATATTGCATAGAGCACTGGGTGTGGTGCATAAATAATGAATTCTGTTATGCTGAAAATAAATTTAAAAAAAAGAAGAAGAAGAAGAGCAGAGTTTCCAGGAGAGAAACAGCATGGGCCAACCACTGAGATAGGAAGATGCATAATATATTGGAAGGTCTGATAGAAGGCTGGCTGTGCTGAAGTGAGGGAGTGGAAGAGAAAGTGGTGTGACATGAACATGTAGGGGGAGGCACGGGCTACATCATATAGACTCTCAAAGGCCACTTGAAGCATTTTACTCAACCTTGAGTTTTGCTCTGGATTCCTAGGGAAAACACTGAAAGACTTTAAGTGGACAGAAATACAATAAAATCTGCACTTTAACAAGTTTATTTGGGCTGCAGCATGATCACAGTAGATATAGGGAGGCTGGTTTCAAGGCCAAGAAGGAGACTTATAGAGACTTACAGTCTGTTGTCAGTAGCTAGAGAGAGGCAAATATTTTCAAGATATAATTTTAGGAGGGCTCTTGTAAGAATGTTCTGTTCTAGCCAACTGCCTATGCAGTAGTACCTTTTCCTAAAAGGAGGAAATATGGGAGAAACATGTTACAGAAAGCAGCACAGTTCATGTTTGGACCTGCTGAATTTGAGATGTCTGAAGAGCATCCCAGGGGAGAGAGACTGAGTGGTAATTAGTTGTATGTTGTTTTGAGTTTAGAAATATGTTATTCCTGGGCGCCTGGGTGGCTCAGTGGGTTAAGCCGCTGCCTTCGGCTCAGGTCATGATCTCAGGGTCCTGGGATCGAGTCCCGCATCGGGCTCTCTGCTCGGCGGGAAGCCTGCTTCCCTCTCTCTCTCTCTCTCTCTCTCTGCCTGCCTCTCCGTCTACTTGTGATCTCTCTCTGTCAAATAAATAAATAAAATCTTAAAAAAAAAAAAAAAGAAATATGTTATTCCTCCCAGCAGGGATTAGTCCTTCTCAAAACACTCTCTTCCTCTGTTGCCCTCACCATTGTCTGTTCTTCCCCAGTTGTCCTCTTTTCTCTATATCTTGGACCCTGTTAGTCACTGGCTGTGGTGTGTTGAACAGTATCCCCTAAAATCTATTCTACACAGAACCTATGTATGTGACCTTATTTGTAAACAGGGTCTTTGCAGATATAATCAAGTTAAGAAAAAGTCATACTGGATTAAGGTAGGTTCTAAATCTAATAACCAATGTCCATACATGCAAAATGAGACACAGAGGAAAGAAAACCACATGGAGACAGAGGCAAAAATTGGATGCCCACAGTTACCAGCCACAGAATGCCACAGATTGCAAGCAACCAGCAGAAGCTAGAAAGAGTAAGGAAAGATTCTTCTCTAAAGCATTGAGAGCTGATATCTTGATTTTGGAGCTCCAGCCTCCAGAACTGAGAGGGAATAATCTTCTGTTGTTTTCAGCTATCCTGTTGGTGGTAATTTGTTATGGAACTACCGGGAAATCAATACCTTGACTTACCCTTGGCTCCTCCCTCTCCACATGAATCCATCACAGATCTCTATTCTATCTATCCAGCGCTCTCAGATCCATTTGTTTCCCCCATTCCCACTCCCACCATCTCACACAAACCTCTGTCTTCTGTCATCTTGTTACTATTAAAAAACAACAACAACAACAAAAACCTAACTGCCTCAATGGGTTTATTTTTGCCCTTCTTCAAACTTACTCAGTAGCCAGAGTGACCTTAAAAAAGCAAATATGGGCACAGCACTCTCTTGAATAAAACACATCTGGCATAGTAGGGATTAAGTTTACCATCTTCACTATGGAAAACAAATTCTTCTGTGATCTCACCAGCCTACACCCAAAGTCAACACTCGGCTCCCTATACATTACTCTTTCAACTCCAGCCATATTGGATTTCTTTAGGCTCCTCAACCTTGCCATGTTTTCTCACCTCTTCCTAATAACCTTCTATTGCTCACATACTTTTAGTTATGTATTTAATGCATAAACTCCAAGAGAGCACGGACTACATGCCATCTAGGATATCCTCTGTGCCTAACATGTAACTAAGAAATACAAAGTGTTCAGTAAACACTTTTTGAAATAATGCCACAGAATGCAAACAAATTTCTTCAAGTTACATTAGACTAAATCTGATCAAATCAATTTTTCCAGAAATCCAAGTTTTAACTCAGGACATATTTTAATGGAAATAATGTATGAAAAATTTAATCACCACTTATAACAGTGTTTCTAGGGGGACAAATATCAAGTTTCATTCAACCAGCTTAAAAAAAAATCAACTTTTGAGAATTAGGAACTGTCTGTACTCCAAACATGCTCAGTCATTGTCACCTGATCTTGGCATTAAGCCAAATCCTCAAGCTCAATATTCACTCAAGCCTGCCCTGAGAATGCCAAGTAGAAATGTAAGTCTTAACTCTTTCTGAGAGAGGGTGCTATTACCCTGGAGAGTTTGAAGACAGGAAAGAAGGACAAGGGAAACAAAGTCAATATTTCTCAGCCTGACTGGGGATTGCACTGCTCCATTTCCCCTTCCTGCCGTTTGGTCAAGTGTTTCACACAAACACTAACATCAGCTGGTAGCTTGGAAGAGAAGTTCATCTTTTTTTTTTAAATTTTTTATTTTTTATAAACATGTATTTTTATCCCCAGGGGTACAGGTCTGTGAATCGCCAGGTTTACACACTTCACAGCACTCACCAAAGCACATACCCTCCCCAATGTCCATAATCCCACTCCCCTTCTCCCAATCCCCCTCCCCCAGCAACCCTCAGTTTGTTTTGTAAGATTAAGAGTCACTTATGGTTTGTCTCCCTCCCAATCCCATCTTGTTTCATTGATTCTTCTCCTACCCACTTAAGCCCCCATGTTGCATCACCACTTCCTCATATCAGGGAGATCATATGATAGTTGTCTTTCTCTGCTTCACTTATTTCGCTAAGCATGATACACTCTAGTTCCATCCATGTTGTCGCAAATGGCAAGATTTCATTTCTTTTGATGGCTGCATAGTATTCCATTGTGTATATATACCACATCTTCTTGATCCAT
>NC_081557.1:112019242-112039189 GCF_022355385.1 Mustela nigripes | reverse complement strand
CATGGCTGCATAGTATTCCATTGTGTATATATACCACATCTTCTTGATCCATTCGTCTGTTGATGGACATCTAGGTTCTTTCCATAGTTTGGCTATTGTGGACATTGCTGCTATAAACATTCGGGTGCACGTGCCCCTTTGGATCACTACGTTTGTATCTTTAGGGTAAATACCCAGTAGTGCAATTGCTGGGTCATAGGGCAGTTCTATTTTCAACATTTTGAGGAACCTCCATGATGTTTTCCAGAGTGGCTGCACCAGCTTGCATTCCCACCAATAGTGTAGGAGGGTTCCCCTTTCTCCACATCCTCGCCAGCATCTGTCATTGACTGACTTGTTGATTTTAGCCGTTCTGACTGGTGTGAGGTGATCTCTCATTGTGGTTTTGATTTGTATTTCCCTGATGAGAAGTTCATCTTTATCAATAAACATGATTGTGGTTCTTCTCTTTTCTTTCTCTGCCACTATCCTATTACTTGCCCAAAACACCAAGAGAAACTAATGCAAATCCTGTTCTACATTCACAACCGGGCCACTTGATACACTTGTGATAACAAAGCCCACCATTCCATGCTCTGGTATTCTGCTGTATGTAAAACTAATCGGATCACTGTCATTCCTTTGAAATTCACAATAGTACCACCCAAATCTAACCTCCTCCTATGATCCTAACTCAATATAGGTATGCGTCATTTTATTGCACTTCAATTTGCTTCATAGAGAGCTGCATTTTTTATAAATTGAAGGTCTGTCACAACTCTGCATCAAGCAAGTCTGTTGGCATCATTTTCCCAACAGCATTTGCTCACTTCATGTCTCTGTGTCACATTTTGGTAATTCTCATAGTACTTCAAACTTTTCATTATTATTTTATTTATTATCGTGACCTGTGATCAGGGATCTTTGGTGTTACTATTGTAATTGTTTTGGAGGTGTTACAGACTGCAGGCATACAAGACAGCAAACTTCATAAATGTTATGTGTTCGGACGGATCCACTGACCGACTGTTATCCTCCTCTCCTCCTGTGTTCAAGCCTCCCTATTTCCTGAGACACAACAATATTGAAATGAGGCCAATTAATAGCCCTACAATGGCTTCTAAGTGATCAAGTAAAAGGAAGAGTCCCATGTCTCCATTTTAAATCAGAAGCTAGAAATGATCAAGCTTTACGAGGAAGACCTATCAACAGGTGAGATAGACTGAAAGCTAGGCCTCTAGTGTCAAACAGTTAGCAGAGTTTTGAATCCAAAGGAAAAGTTCTTAAGGAAATTAAAAGTGTTACTCCAGTGAGCACACAAATAAGATATCAAAACAGCCTTATTGATGATGTGGAAAAAGTCTGAGTGGTCTGGATACAAGATCGAACCAGCCACTACATTCTCTTAAATCAAAGCCCAATCCAAAGTGAGAGCCACCCCTCTTCAATTCTGTGAAGGCTGATAGAGGTGAAGAGGCTGCCAAAGAAAACTTGGAAGCTGGCAGAGTTTGGTCCATGACATTTGAGGAAAGAAGCCATCTCCATAATAGAAAAATACAAGGTGAAGCAGCAAAGTGCTGATGGAGAAGCTGCAATGAGCTTTCCAGAAGCTCTAGCTCAGATACTTCATGAAGATGGCTACACTAACCAACAGATTTTCAGTGTAGATGAAACAGCCTTCTATTGGAAAAAGATGCCATCTAGGACTTTCACAGCTGGAGAGAAGTCAATGCCTGGCTTCAAAGCTTCAATGGACAGGCTGACTCTCCTGCTGGGTTTAATGCAGCTGGTGACATTAAGCTGAAGCCAATGTTCATTTATCACTCAAAAATCCTATAGCCCTTAAGAATTCTGCTAATCTGCTCTGTCTGTGCTCTGTAAATGTAGTAACAAGGCCTGAACAACAGCACATCTATTTATGATATGGCTTAATGAATATTTTAAGCCCACTGTTTAGACTTACTGCTCAGAAAAAAAAGATGCCCTTCAGAATATAACTACTCATTGACAGGGTACCTGGTCAGCCAAGAGCTCTGATGGAGATGGACAATGAGATTCATGTTGTTTTCATGTCTGCTAATAAAACATCCATTCTGTAGACTATATAGCAAGGATTAATTTGACTTCCAGTCTTATTATTTAAGAAATACATTTCATAAGGCTACAGTTGGCACAGATAGTGTTTTTTCTGATGACTCTGGGTGACTCAACGAAACCTTCTGGAAAGGATTCACCATTCTAAATGTAAACTCATAACTCATGAGAAGAGGTCAAATATTAACATTAACCTGTTTTCCAAACAGCAGTTTGGAAAAAGTGTATTCCAACCCTCATGGATGACTTTGAGGGATTCAAGAGTTCAGTGGAGGAAATAATTGCAGATGTGGTGGAAATAGCAAGAGAACTAGAGTTAAAAGTGGAGCCTGTAAAATCAACAACACAAGAAACAATAGGTGTTGGCGAAGGTGTGGAGGAAAAGGAACACTGGTACACTGTTGGTGAGAATGCAAACTGGTGCAGCCACGTGGAAAATGGTATGGAGGTTCCTAAAAAGTTAAAAATACAACTATCCTATGGTCAAGCAATTGCACAATTTGGGTATTTGCCCAGAGAATACAAGCACACTAATTCGAAGGGACGCATGCACCCTTATGTTTACAACAGCATTGTTTACAATAGCCAAGAAATGGAAACAACACAAATGTCCATCTACTAAAGAACGGTTAAAGTAGATGAGATATACATCTCATATATATATATATGTATGTATATATATATATATATATATATATATATGTATGTATATATATAAATATATATACATCCAGTGTGTGTGTGTGTATATCCACACATACAGTGGAATACTATTCACCCTTAAAAAATGAAATCTTGCCATTTACAGTGACATGTATAGAGCTAGAGAGTAAAATGTTAATTGAAATAAATCAGTCACTGGGTGCTTGGGTGGCTCAGTTAGTTGAGCATCTTTGTATCAGATCATGATCCCAAAGTCCTGGGATCGAACCCCGCATCGGGCTCCCTGCTCATTGGGGAGCTTACTTCTGCCACTCCTTGTGCTCTCTCATGCTCTGTCAACTAAATGAAAATAAAGTCTTTTAAAAAAAGAAATCAGAGAAAGACAAATACCACATGATTTCACTCATACATAGAATTTAAGAAACAAAACAAACAAGGAAAGAGGAAAAAATAAAAGAGAGAGGCAAAGCAAGAAACAGACTTTTTCTTTTTTTAATTATACAGAATAAACTGATAGTTCCCAAGGAGAGGTGGATGAGGGGATGGATGAAATAGGTCACGGGGATTAAGGAGTGCACTTTTCATGATGAGCACTGGGTAATGTATAGAATTGTTGAATCACTATATTGTTCACCTGATACTAATAAAATGCTATATGTCAACTAACTGGAATCAAAATAAAAACTTAAAAAAAATGGAGCCTGAAGCTGTGGCTGAATTGCTGCAATGTCATGATAAAGCTAATGGATGAGAAGTCTCCCATGGATAGCAAAGAAAGTGGTTTCTTGAGAAGGAATCTACTCCTGGTGAAGATGCTATGAAGACTATTGAAATAACAACTAAGGATTGAGAATACTATGTCTACTTAGTTGATAGAGCAGCATCAGGGTTTGAGTGGATTGACTTCAATTCTGAAAGAAGTTCTACTGCCAGTAAAATGCTATTCAACAGCATCACATGCCACAGAGAAATCTTCATGAAAGGAAGAGTCAATCAATGCAGCAAACTTCCCTGTCTTATTTTAAAAAGTTGCCACAGTCACCCCAACCTTCAGCAACCACCACCCTGATCAGTTAGCCACCACCCATAACAAGGCAAGACCCTCCACTAGCAAAAATGTTAGGACTCACTGAAAGCTCAGATGATGGTTAGCATTTTGTAGCAATAAAGTATTTCTTTAATTAAGGAATATACATATATATAATTATGTACATAATTATATAATTATACAATATATAATTATAAATATATACAAATACATAATTATACAATATAATATGCTATTGTATAATATATTAGTTGTTATGTTATATGTTATATAATTGGTATCTATATTATATATTATATAACATAATGTGTTATATATTATATGTTACATAACAATATAATTATATGTTATATAATTATACAATATAAAAATGTTATTGTGTAATGTTATATATTATTATCTATAATATACAGTAATTATATATTATTATATATTATATAATTATATGATTACAGCATGTTATATTATGCATAATATAGAATTAAATATATAATTACCCAACCAACTGAGCCATTACTGTTGGGATAAGAACTAAAATCTTGACTAGAGCCTACAAAAATCAGTCTGATTTGACCCCATCTCCCTAGTTGCATCTCTTCCCACTCAACACTTCAATTTCTAGCCTCCCTTCATTTCCTTGAAAATACCACATTTCCTTATCTAGGAAACTACTGCATATTCTGTTTCTGCTACTGGAAGTGCTCTCCCTTTCATCCACTCTACATTTGCCTACTTCTACTCAGCCTCTTTTTTTTTTTTTTTTTTTTTAAGATTCATTTGAGAGAGTGAGAGAGAGCAGGAAAAGGGAGGAACAGAGGGAGGGGGAGGGAGAAACTCAAGCAGACTACACACTGAGTGCAGAGCCTGACCTGTGGCTTGATCTCCCAATCCTGAGATCAGACCTAAACGGAGACCAAGAGTAAGACACTTAAGTGACTATCCCACCCAGGCACCCCTCTACTCAACCTTTAGATCTCAGCAGAAACATCACTTCCTGAGAAGACTGTCTCCCTTCAGCCTCCTTCTGAGACATCACTGAACCATTATATACTATCACAGCACTGTGTGCTTTTCTTCTCAGCCCTTCCCAGTGCTTATTACAGCACTGGATATAGGAAATGCCAAACAATTATTTTTCAAATCAACCCTTGATCGAGGGGTTTCAACTCACCAAAAAGAATAATACCTTGTTGTCTATTCTGAATCTTGCTTCAGCTGCCACCTGCATACTTCTTAACAAAAAAAAAAAAAAAGAAAGAAAGAAAGAAAGAAAAAGTCTTCAGACCAAAAATTTCTGTTTGTTTTATGAGTTTATGTCTATGTTATAGTTCTAATAGTTGGGACAGTGAGATAATATTGTATGCCCTTCTTTTCCTTATTACAGATTTTAAGCCCAGAATACTTACCAATAAACTTGACTGTCTAAAACCTCTCTCAGATCATGTGGTAAATATGTTGAATGAGAGAAATCTCTCCTTTAAAATTAATCACTGCCATCTGTGTGATTTATACATGTACTTTGCTCAGACATTTGTAATTTTCACATTGTCCTATCATTATTTGTTGACTTATAGGACCTGCTGAATATACCCATTTACATACTTGTTCATCAATAATAGGAACTTTGTGTTGTTTTAGTAAACTCGGCTCAAGTTTACACTTAGTAAACATCTAGTAATTCTTTATAATATAATAGATTGAGTCCGCTTAGGGTTCTGAGAAATCCTTAAGGTAAATCTTTTTTAGGGATGCTTTCTAGGTTAAGCATCTGCCTTCGACTCAGGTCATGATCCCAAGGTCCTGAGATGGAGTCCTCATTGGGCTCCTTGCTCAGCAGGGAGCCTGCTTCTCTCTCTGCCTGCTGCTCCCCCCAACTTGTGTGCCTTCTCTCACTCCCTCTACCTCTGACAAATAAATAAATAAAATCTTTAAAAAATAAGTAAGTTTTGGGGATGCCCGGCTGGCTCAGTTGGTTAAGCCTGTCCCTTTAGCTTAGATCATGATCCCAGGGTCCTGGGATTGAGTCCCGAATTGGGCTCCTTGCTCAGCAGGGAGCCTGCTTCTCTCTCTGCCTCTGCCTGCCACTCCACCTGCCACTCTGCCTGCTTGTGCTCTCTCTCTCTGACAAATAAATAAATAAAATATTTTTTAAAAATAAGTAAGTTTTAAAAAGTCCTTTCTAAGTAAGGTTTTTCAGAATATTCCGGGTTGCTCTTATATCATTAATATTACTGATTATCATTAATATTTCTAATTTAATACTGCTGATAATAAGAATGAAAACAGCTGATAATTATGTGTAGGCCGAAATCACTCACTGCCATATATTACATAGTCCTTTTAAAAGGACTGCAGCCATAGGTTTCTACTTTGGATATAAATAAGTGTGCTTATACTGGACCCAGACCTCCTGAAGATAACAGAGAGGAGTTCTGCACAAAATGAGAGAAGGAAGGGAGGAAGGGAGGGAGGGAAGGAAAAAAAGAAAACCTGGAGCCTTGAGAGTGAACAAAAGCCTGAAGAATCTGGATGGAATCTATACCTGAGCTATGTGTAGAAGAATGAAACTCGACCATTCTCTTACACTGTACACAAGAATAAACTCGAAATGGATAAAAGACCTCATCGTGAGACAGGAATCCATCAGAATCCTAGAGGAGAACATAGGCAGTAACCTCTTCGATATCAGCCACAGCAACTTCTTTCAAGATATATCTCCAAAGGCAAAGGAAACAAAAGCAAAAATGAACTTTTGGGACTTCATCAAGATCAAAAGCTTCTGCACAGCAAAGGAAACAGTCAATAAAACAAAGAGGCAACCCACGGAATGGGAGAAGATATTCACAAATGACACTACAGACAAAGGGCTGATATCCAAGATCTACAAAGTACTCCTCAAACTCAACACACACAAAACAGATAATCATGTCAAAAAATGGGGCAGAAGACATGAACAGACACCTCTCCAAAGAGGACATGTGAATAGCTGACAGACTCATGAAAAAATGTTCATCATCTCTAGCCATCAGGGAGATTCAAATCAAAACCATACTGAGATACCACCTCATACCAGTTAGAATGGCCAAAATTAACAAGACAGTAAACAACGTGTGTTGGAGAGGATGTGGAGAAAGGGGAACCCTCTTATACTGTTCATGGGAATGCAAGTTGGTGCAGCCACTTTGGAAAACAGTGTGGAGATTCCTCAAGAAATTAAAAATAGAGCTTCCCTATGACCCTGCAATTGCACTACTGGGTATTTACCCCAAAGATACAGAGGTAGTGAAAAGAAGGGCCATCTGTACCCCAGTGTTTATAGCAGCAATAGTCATGGTCGCCAAACTGTGGAAAGAACCAAGATGCCCTTCAATGGACGAATGGATAAGGAAGATATGGTCCATATACACTATGGAGTATTATGCCTCCATCAGAAAGGATGAATACCCAACTTTTTTGGCAACATGGACGGGACTGGAAGAGATTATGCTGAGTGAAATAAGTCAAGCAGAGAGAGTCAATTATCATATGGTTTCACTTATTTGTGGAGCATAACAAATAGCATGGCGGACAAGGGGAGTTAGAGAGGAGAAGGGAGTTGAGGGAAATTGGAAGGGGAGGTGGACCATGAGAGACTATGGACTCTGAAAAACAATCTGAGGGGTTTGAAGGGGCAGGGGCCGGGAGGTTGGGGGAACCAGGTGGTGGGTATTGGAGAGGGCACGGATTGTATGGTGTACTGGGTGTGGTGCATAAACAATGAATCTTGGAACACTGAAAAAAATTTTAAATTAAATTTTTAAAAAAGAATTAAATTTTAAAAAAAGAATTCATGCACTGAAAAAACTCAAAGCAGTCCAGCTAAAGATAAAACAGCTGAACCGAAATTTGAACTGCTACCCAAGGGATAGAAATTATACTGTGATTTGAACCAAGTTAATTGTCTGGTGAAAGAAAAAATTCCATACTTTCAGAGGCATATAGCAGAATTCAGAGTCTTTACAGCACAATTCCAAGGTGAATTCAAAAATATTCAATAAATTAAGGACCAGAAGAATGTGAATTCATCTCAAGAAAACAAAGGAAATTAACTTTGATATGACCCAGATGTTTCAATTAGCAGACATGGATTTGAGAGAAGCAAGTAAAACAATGCTAAACGAACTATTAGTGTTTTCCTTGGCCTTACAATGATGAACAATATAATTGATCTCAACATTAAAATAGAAACTTTATAAAAAGCCAAATAAAAATTATAAAGTTAAAAAATACAGTATCTGAAATCAAAAACGCCCCTTTTTGCAGGTACCACTTTCTTCCTCAAAAAAATTCTTTGTACTTTTTCTTTAAAGATTTTTTATTTTTATTTATTTACTTGAGAGAGAGAAAGAGAAAATGAGAGAGGTCAGTGGGAGAAGCAGACTCCCTGTGGAGCACAGAGCCCAATGCGGGACTCAATCCCAGGACTCCAGAATCACGACCTGAGCCGAAGGCAGTGGCTTAACCAACTAAGCCACCCAGGCCCCCTGTATTTTTATGTATAATCATCTCTTTTGTTTAGTTTCTCTGAAACTAATCTTAGCTATCTAACTACTCAGTTCCGCCTTCCTTGAGTGTTCAGTGGCTGATCTGGTATTTAGAAAAGATATAATCTCTCTGACTTGATTCCTGCCTTAATTTTATTCCACTACCTTAACTAACATTTTCTGTCTAATTTGACCTAACCCTGCATCCCATCTGCAGTAGTTTTAAACGTCTATGGGAAACCTGGCTGGCTCAGTAAGTAGAGCATGTGACTCTTGGTCTGGGTGTTGTAAGTTTGAGCCCCGTGTTGGGTATAGAAATTACTTAAAAATAAAATATATTTTTTAAAAATCCAGATTTCATGACATTTGCTCCTTCAAAAAGTAGACCATGAATCCCCCTCTTTGAGAGTGGCCTGGACTCAAAGAATCATTTCTAATAAACATAATATGGCAAAAGTGATAGTATGATTTCCAAGACTCAGTTATGGAAGGCACTGAAGCCTCTTCCTTTCTCTCTTGAGTCACTCAACCGGAGGGAAGCAGCTGCCCATGTCATAAAGACATTGAAGCAACTCTACGGACAAGTACATGTGGAAAGCAACTGAGTTCTCTTGCAGATAGCCAACAAGAGGTCTTCAGCCAAGAGTCATGTGTTATGGGTTAAATTGTATCTTCCCCCACCCCCACAAAAGATTAGTTGGAGTCTTAACTTAGGTACCACACTACCTAAAAATATGACCTTATGTAAAATAAGGTCTAAAATAAACTACCTCTTATGGAGGTAATCAAGTTAAAATAAAGTCATTAAGATGAGCCCTAATCCAATATGACTGATGTTCTTATAAAAAAGGGAAGAGACATGCACACAGGGAGAACACTATGTGGAGATGAAGGCAGAGATCAGGACAAGGCAAGCACAACCATCAGACTGCCAACAGACAACGATGAGCTAGGAGAGAGGCATGGTATAGATTCTCCCCCCCCAGATCTCCAAAAGAATCACCCTGCCAACACCTTGATCTTTCACTTCTAGCCTCCAGAACAGAGATGGTACATTTCTGCTGCTCTAAGCCATCAAGTCTGGGGTCTTCTGTTCCAGCAGCCCTAGGAAAATAACACAACATGTGAATAAACCACTTTGGAGGCAAATCACCTGGTTCCAGACAAGCTTTTAGATGAGTTCAGCCCTAATCATTATCTTCACCTCTACTTCCTGGGACCACCCTAGCTGGAACTGACTGCTAAGGGGCTGCTGAATTCCTGAGCCACAGAAATTAAGAGATAAGCATCTGCTGTTTTAACTGTTATTATGGACTGTGTCCCCACCCTATATTCAGATGTTGAAGCCCTAACCCCTCAAGTGACTGTGTTTGGAGACAGAACCTTTAAAAAGGTAATTAAGATTAAATGAGACTGTTAGGATGGGGCCTTAATCCAATATGATGGATGTGCTTATAAGAAGAGGAAGAAACCGGGGTGCCTGGATGACTTAGTCATTAAGCATCTGCTTTCTGTTCAGATCATGATCCCAGGGTCCTGGGATTGAGCCCCACATCAGGCTCCCTGCTCGACGGGAAGCCTGCTTCCTCCCTCTCCCACTGCCCCTGGTTGTGTTCCCTCTCTCACTGTCTCTCCATCTGTCAAAAAAATAAATAAAATCTTTAAAAAAGAAGAAGAGGAGGAGGAGGAATAAACACCAAACAGAGGGAGAGGAGAAACCCACCCTGCTGACATCTTGACCTTGGACTTCCAGCCTCCAGAACTGTGAAAAAATAATTTTCTGTTGTTTAAGCCACTCAACCTATGGTATTTTGTTCTGGAAACCCCAGAAGATTAATACAGCTGGTAAGTTTGAGGATAACTCATCACACAACAATAGATAATAATATACTTTCCCACACCAGCGCCCCCAAACACACACATTTTCCATCTCCATTTATCACCCAAAATTGTCTCAACAGTCTAGCCCCAAAGTATGCAAATCAGAAACGTCAGCAACATTTCTTTGAACAGATTTGGTGTTTTGAAACTTGATTTTCTCACAGATTATGGAAAAGGCTCTGTGCTAAATCTGTCAGGTGAGGACCAAGACTTCCCGTAATGACCTTTAACCTTTAAGTGAAAGTAGTAAAAGATGACAATTAGCCTAGGTGTGACCCTGTTTGATTTCAGACTATGAGCATGATGCAGATCATAATAGGAGGCTTATAGGCTTATACTTCTAACCCAGTGGGAAACTTGTGTCCATTGGAAAGAGCCACAACCTTCTCTCTGCTTTCCTTAGCAGCTTGTATATCAGCTACGGATGTTGAATTATATGAAAATGCTAACCCCTCAACCAGCAAACACTTGCTCTTCCAGACTTGTCTTATATTTTTTAATTTGTTACAGTTCCTAGCACAGAGCAAGCACTCAGTAAATGTTTAAAGAATAACTGGGTCCAGAAGAACTGTGCCCTTTAATTCTATCCACAGGCAGTCCTACGCCAAGACTTTCAAAAGGCAGCACTGAGATGTGAACCTTGCTCATTCGTCTTACTCCTGCAGGAGAATTCCTTCTGCAGTCACTCTTGACAAATTTAAAGTCTGGTCTGTTTGATTTCATTGGCAATCTATTTCCAGCTTCTGATTGTCAGGTAAGCCCCTAACTTAACTTAACTCTTGCCTGACCCTTTCCCATCACAGTAACCATTTTCTGCCTTGAGTTTTCTGAACATAATCCTACAGTCCTGTACATTCCCTTTAGACCTCCCTCAAGGGACGGTTCTCTGCTCTTGTACCTGGCCTTAATTATCACCCCACTTATTCCAATCAGCACCCTCAGCCATCTCCCCTATCCAACTCCAGGGCAGCAACCCCCCCCCAAAAAAAATTCAGCAAAGTGTTTAAGGTTGAGAACCTGTATCTTATGACTTGATGGCCTTAAATCTCTTGAGTTTGGGTTCCAGGAATTGTATTCTATTAATGGGGTGGGTATGGGGGGTGAGGGGTGCCTAGTTCTGCACTGTTCTTTTTAAAGATTTTATTTATTTATTTGACAGAGAGAGAGATCACAAGTAGGCAGAGCAGCAGGCAGAGAGAGAGGGAGAAACAGGCTCCCTGCTGAGCCGAGAGCCCCATGCTAGGCTCAATCCCAGGATCCAGAGATCATGACCTGAGCCAAAGGCAGAGGCTTAACCCACTGAGCCACCCAGCCACCCCATTAAGGGTATATACTATATATTATATAGTATCTATATAATAGATACTATAAGAATCATAGAACTGTGCATGCACGTGGTTGCAAAAATTCGTCTTGAATGTTTTCTTAGCCCAAAACTCCAGACTGTTTTTACCCTTTCCAACTACCAAAGGGAAGTTTAGGATTCTGTTAAGCATCTGAGGGAACCATACTTATTGGAGCCAAAAAGAAGCTGCAGTCTCCAGTAACACCAATATTTCTAGTTACATTTCATATGCAACCCAGATCTATACTTTATTTAGATGTATTTAGAGCTCCTCCAGCTAATTTCTAGAAACATTCAGGGGCAAGCCTTTTTAAAATAGACAATCTCAGAAAGATCCTTAAGGTATTCATGAATTAACTAAGGACACAACTTGCCTTAAGAGTTGCCAAGTACTTTCTCCAGCCAAAAATTTTTAGAGGCTGAGTATTTATATAAAAACTTCGTAACCACTCATAATAAGAGCTAACATTTATTAAGTGTTTTTACAAATGTGAAGGTGCTGTGCCCATGTGCTTAATATGGAGTCTTTGGTTTAATCCTGCTGACCACTCTGTGAGAAAACTCATGCACAAAAAAGTAACTTCTCCAAAGACACGCAGGTGTAAACCATCAGATGGGATTTACTAACACCAGAAATACCCTTCTGGTATTTAGCTGCCAGCATAAAGATTCCACTGGGTTATCTCAACCTTTTGTTGCCAGGACCATGATAAGGATAGAAGTGACTCCTGGACTAATCTATTTCTGTCTAGAAGAGAGCCCTCTGACAATATGTCAAAACTCATCCAGGATGTATTCAATAAATGTTTACTGAATGAATGAAGCCAGGTTAAAATTTGTTAAAAATAAGTAACTCTCTCATATATCTATGTAAGAATAAAAGAGAGGGGCTGTCTCAAAATCTTCCCCCATTGAGAGCTCACAGGGAAAACTGTGTTAGTGACCCCGAGAGATTAATCTAAGTCCTACATCTAACTGATGTCCATAATGAATAGTCAGAAAATCCAAGGGGAGGAAACACAGTAAAATTTGAGGAGACCCTCAGAGTGATTCTTCCAAAATTTGTTTCAACACTCCCGTCCTCATTCTAAAATGTTCAGATCTTGGACAAAGTATCGTTGCAAATCATCTGGGTCGCCTGGGTGACTTCCTGGGATAGTGCTATAGGTATTTTCGGAAAGATCAGTATGAAACACAGCAGTGTTTCTTGGGGTGAGACGCACCAGCTCCTGCGCCAGAAGACTCCAGGTAAGCACAAGCTGCACGGAATTGGCCTAGCCGACCAAACGCAGTTTAGGAAGCCTGCTGCAAAGCAGCCACCAGATGGCACTCAAGGATTAGGCTCGGGAGACTTCCGGGGCACGCCCCTCTCCTTCCCCCACCCCACCCCCACCCACCCACCCCCCGCCCCGCACCCGGCAACTAGCTCTTCGGCGAGGTCTCAGGCCGGCGTCCACGCCAACCCGACCTCTCTTGCGGTGACTCCCAGCTGCGAGGTCAAGAGTCGGGCCCGCTTTGAACGGACTCAGGCTCTGGCCTGCAAAAGCCTCGCGGCGGGCCATCACCCTGCTCGCCCTGCGCGGTGGACGCTCACCCGCGGTGGGGAGGTGCGCAGGGCTGGCGGTCATAGGCGGAGGCGCGGGGCGGGAGCCGGCGAGACAGGCCCCCAGCGAGGCGGGACCTGCACCGCGCCCCGCCCAGGGGGCCGCCCGAGGGTGCGGGGTGCGGGCCGCGAGTGCGAGCGGCGCTGCGTCTGCGGAGCCCCGTGCCGGTGTGCCAGCAGCCCCCGGGCCGCTCGGGACCCAGACGCGGCGCGCAGCCTCCAGCCGGGGCGTTTCGACGGCGGGGTGGGTCCGAGCGAGTGGCGTTCCCAGAGTTCGGAGGCGCGACTGGACGCCGCTATTTCGTTTTTCTAGTTTTCCGCTAGTGTCAGAGACATGAACTACTCACGGTTCCTCACCGCCACGAGCGCAGCGAGAACGCCCTCTGCCATCCGAGTCGCGAGTGAGTCCTGGGCCGGCGCCCCTCCTCCGGGGATGCGGGGTTCTCGCGGAGCCTCCAGCGGCGGTGCCCTCCCGCGCACCTGAAACAGGGACGGACTTTGTTCTCTGAGAACTGGGTGGGAGCAGAAGGCGGGGGATCGGGTATCTCGGCGCGAGGGTAGCCGGAGCAGCATTAGAGACCCGGGCTGTTGGAGGACCCCTCTTAGGAAGAGAGGGGGCGTGTGCCCTCTAGAAAGCCTCTTCCTGCAGGGTGAGTGGGTGTTAGGCACCATGGGCAGATGTGGCGGCGTGGAGCGGGCCTGGGAAACCGAAGAGCAGCGAGAAAGGCCTGGAGCCGGGTGCGCCGGTGGGCACTAAATGGGAGAGAGGAGGGTTTTCTGTCACTGCTTAACTTTGCTTAACTTGCTCGTTGCTCTGCCCTAGTTGGGCATCTCCATTCTTCTGTTCCTCCGCCGGCGAGGTAGGTGCAGAAAAAAGTAACTTGATGTGTTTATTTTAGACTAGTATTTTAAAAATAGAATTTCTTAAAGTAGAAATTGTTCAGCTTTACAGTTTCGTTGATCATAATGCAAGATATTGAGCTACCTCTGTTTATGAAAGTCTTCAATGAAAATGTTTCCTCTTCTCTTCTGTGTGTGTTACAGCTGAGATACGGATAAAGGCACCGAAATCAGTCATCTCCTTGGCTACTGGATCACCAAACCCCAACACGTTCCCTTTTAAGACTGCTGTTATCACCATAAAAAATGGAAAGCCCATCCAATTTGATGAAGAGATGATGAAGAGGGCACTTCAGTATTCTCAAAGTGCTGGGTAGTTATCAAAAGATACCATAATTTTGTTGGTTCATTTTCACAAGCAACATCCTAAGGCCCCCTGATAAAGTAACGTGTCATTTTTAACTGGGTATTCCACAGGTAGGAAGGTTTGGGGCAGCGTTTTCAAAGATTAATTAAGAGCAACAGGTTTATTAAATGCTTCCTCCTCAGTGACTGCTTGACTTTAAATAATGGGGAGACTCAGAGAAGGCTTGTCAAAGGAAATACCGTTGGAGCTGAGACTGGAAAAAAAAATTGAGATAGCTAAGGGAAGAGAGCAGGTTAGAAGAAAAGAGGAAACGGACAATTTAGGAAGCAGCAGAAATTTTGGGAGAAATTTTGTAATTATTGTGTTCCCTTAATAGTTGCAGACCCCTTATGCAAAAATATTGCCCTCTGTTCAGATGTCTTTAATATTTTCTAAGATTTTATTTGTTTGAGAGAGAGAGGGAGAGATGGAGAAAGAAAACAAGTGGGGGCAGGAGCAGAGGGAGAGGGAGAGCCAACTGCCCACTGAGCAGAGCCCAACCTGGGCTGGATCCCAGGACCCCAGGATCAGGACCTGAGCTGAAGGCAGATGCTTAACCAACTGAGCCACCCCGGTGTCCCCAGATGTCTTTAATTTCTTAAAAGCAAGCTGAAACACATGCTTTATGACTTTCCTTAGCTGATCTTCTTCCAATGATAAAGGGTAATGTATGGAGTGCCTAAAAATTAAATTATACTTTATTAAAGTCTTCTTTGTTCTGTGAAAGAAAAGTATATTGAAATATAACACATTATTTATATATGAATTATATGTAATATGTACAATAGGCCTTTCTTTCCATGATACAAAGATCTTGAGACTGAACTTCTAGGTAGCCTAGGGAAATTTTCCTAGAACAAAGAATAGATTATGCAGTGAGTACTCTAATGTACAAGAAAGAGAAGAGGCTTTGTAATAAGATAGATGTAGATTCCTATCTCAGCTCATTTAATCTGAGCTGGTTGACTTTATGTGAATTTCTTAATCTCTAAATCTGTTGCCTTGTCTTTTAAATAGCATTATTAATATTGGCAAAAAGCATTTGAGGATTTTTAAATTGAATGAATAAAGTTCCTGGCATAAAGCTACCATTTAATTCTTGACTATAATTATTATGTTTTTTAATACTATAAATTTGAAAGTACGTTTTATGCTTTAGAATCCCAGAGCTGTTGTCCTGGCTAAAACAGTTACAAGTAAAATTACATAATCCTCCCACCATCAATTATCCAAGCAGTCAAGGACAGATGGACATATGCATAACAGCTGGCAGCCAAGATGGTCTTTGCAAGGTAAGACTGAAAGGAAAGGGAATCCCACATTAAGAATCAAATATATTTCATAAATAGAGTCATTTCTCACCTAAACATAAGAGGGTCATGTTTAATGAGTTACTGGTAGTCTATCTTGTCTTTATGTAGAGTTTTAAGGGGAACTTAAAGACATTCACCAACCGGATTTTTCTTAAGTGTAGATCATGTGGTTAATGTCCCAGAACTATGAGTCATTAAACAAGATTCCCATTAAGGAAGTACTCAAGTCCTACCAGAAGCTTAATGAGCACCGCTTAATGTCATCTGGCTCAGAGATTCAGGTTACATTTTGATTTATGTAGTTATGAAGTTTCACTAGAACCACAAATGTTTGTCTTCAAGCAAACACTCAAACAGTAGCTAATTCCCCCCTTTTCCCCAATTAAATACAAAAAGAGGGAGGAAAAATTATATTCTTACTACTTCAACACATTACTTCAACAAATTTTTTAAAAATTTTTTAGAAGGTGTATTCCTGATACTCCTGAGAGGGAATGTTATTCCTTTGCCTGCCTGCTTAGTTCAACACCTGTGCTCACCACTCCTTACATCTGGTCTCCTCGACTGTGCTTTTGTAGATCTAGGTCTGTGCCTGTACCTGACTTCTCTCTAGGTTAGTTCTCCTGTTATCGCCACACCTCCCCCCAACCTCCCCAGTGCCCTTTCTCTCTCATTCCATCTGCCTCTCTCCTGGGTTCCAGCAAGCCCACAGATGTATAACCACCCCTGGGGAGTTTTCACAAGAGACTGTATTAGTGGTTCTCAGTCTCTTCTGGTTCTTTTTTCTTTTCCTTTTCATGAATAATTAGTCCCAGTTAAAGATTCTCTATATTCAGTCTTCACAGCTAGACTAAAAAGGACTCTTATTTATGTTAAACCAGAGTAGCTTTGTTTTTCTTTTTAGGAAAATGTAAAAGCTGCAATCTACTTAGTGAATTTTAAATTATTTTTACAGAATAATGTGTTGAAGTAATAAGAATATAATTTTTCCTCCCTCTTTTTGTATTTAATTGGGGAAAAGGGGGGAATTAGCTACTGTTTGAGTGTTTGCTTGAAGACAAACATCTGTGATTCTATAGATTAATACGAAAAAAGTTCTTTTTAATTAAATTATTTTTTAAGAAGTATACTATGAACTTTTCTCTCAGAACGATGCTCAAGATGATTTTTTCATTATCTGTTGCAACATCCATCATAACACAAAGAAAGATAGCATAGATGGCCAGAAACACCAATAACTCATTTACTTACAGACGTGCTTATTACAGAGGCCTTCAAGGGAATCTGGTCTACTATTCCTTCCACTTTGTTCTCTAAGATAGATGTTGCATTAGGCACCTGTGTCTCTGTCTACCTCTATTAAACAGTGCTACCAGATAATAAACAGTCCTTCTTTTCATTTAGAATATTTGACATTTTCATGTTCCCCAATTGACATGGAAAATATATGTGATTAGATTTTCATTTGATTTACTGACAATACACATGCCACCCAAGTAATTTGTTTGGTCCTAGGATGTCCTCTAAAGCCTGAATCACTTAGAAACATTTCGGAGGAGGATGCTGTTTGTCATAAAATGCTGAAAGCTCATAAGGAAAAGGTGAAGGGAACTTTATAGACCAAATTGGAAACAAAAGCCTGAATGTCTATCTCAGTTGATGCCCATACTGTTGTCATGAGATGCAGGTTGTTAAAATGATAGGAAGGAGAGGCTTGAACTGAAGATTGTGACACACCACAAGGAAAGAAAAGATGATGCCATCAATTATGTAAGATTTCATTAAAATGGACCCCCCTTTGATTGAGGAGAGAAGTATCTATTGTCTAGATAATATTGTCTGCAAAATCTCTTAAGATCTGTGGAACCTGTCTTATCTAACCTCTAAATATGCTTTCACGTTGTTGATCTTACCATCCTTTCTGAAACACTCTTCTCTGCTTCTCCCAATACCTCATTGGCCCAGTTTGGCCTGCCTTTGCAGTGTCCTCCTCCTCTGCACATCCATCATTTATCAGAGTTCCTCAAGGCTCCATCCTCAAAACTCTTCTCCCCTGAACCCATGAACTCTCCCTGGGTGTCTCCATTCACACCCATGTGCTTGATCCTATGCTAGTAACTTCCAAGCTCCTTCCAAATCCATGTGTCCCATCTGTCTACCTGGTGCCATGACAGAATGTTTTAAAGGCATCTCAAACCAAAACACCCTCCTCACCTTGTCCCTCTCTCTGAGGGTTTGTGGTTCTGTTTTTCAGTAAACAGCATCACTCCCTCCATCTGTCTAGCTCTGTGGCCAGAAGTCTAGGACAAGTCATTGTTCGTGCCTCCTCTTCATCACTCCCCTGTAATCCGTAATTGTGTTCTGTTGGTTTGGATTTCCTAAGTATTTCTCAGTTCTCCTCTCCAGTTCCATCATCACTGTCTGTTAGGCTATATACCCATATCTCTCCCCAAAATGGCAGCAGGAGGGTCCCAGATAATCCTCAGGCTTCCCTAGAATTTACACATACATTCCCACTCACCTTTCATTCTTTCATAATGAAGCCAGAATGAGCTTCCCAACATGAATATCTGATAATCTGATTCCCCCTTCCCAGCCTCTACCTGATATTCTTACTCGCCTCAAGCGGCTTAAACGTCCACCTGGTGTTTCTCTGCCTACTTCTGTCTGATCTCACTCCACCCTCCTCTTTACATTTCCTCTTCAAGCCACTGAATTCTTTCAGTTTCTCAAAATGTACCTATTGTGATCCTCTGTACCAACTCATCACTTCTCAAGGAAGCCTTCCCGGATCCCCCAAAGTCCCCAGATGCCCAACCCCTCCTACAATGAGCCCTTAAAACTTCTGCATCTATACTTAACAGCACCTGTCATTGTTTTTAAATATACACTTAATTGGGTAATTATTTGGTTAGTGTCTGGCTTTCCCATTGGATGAGTAGCTCCATGAGGATAAGAACCATGTTGCTAAGCTCATCATTTTGTCTCCATACCATGCACAGGCTTGACTTACAGTAAATATTCAATGTATTTTCAAAGAAGGAATAAAAGAAATATATGAATTTTACGAGCCAAACCAGTTATCTTACCCTAGAACAGAGTTTGAGAAACTGTGGCTTGAGAGCCAAATCCAGCCCTCATCTGACTATAAATAGAGATTTATGGGAACTCAGCCACACCTATTGGTTTGTATATTGTCTTTGGCAGCCGTCTCACTCTAGAGGCAGAGATAAATAGTTGCAATGGAGATATTATGGCCCACAGAATATGTACCATCTGTACTTCACTGAAAATTTGCCAATTCCTACTGTAGAATCCTAGAATCCTCAAACTGAATAAGGGATCTAAGAATGGAAACAATACTATCCAAACTAACCTATGCTTCTTTTGTTAGGTGTTTGAAATGATCATTAATCCTGGAGATAATGTCCTCCTAAATGAACCTGTTTATTCAGGAACACTTCAAGCTGTGAGTACACATTTTTATAAAATGCAGCTCTCTTTTAATAAATAAAACATTACACCTTTAAAATTCTCTGTCTGTGGAAAAATAAAATAGTATCTTCCATCTGTAAATAGGAGAATCTTAAATGATGTTTGCAAAATATGTTAAATATACCCTCTGCTTTATACATTTCTTTTTATAAAATCTAAAAGTGTAGGTGCTGAAATTAAGCTGTGTGAAATCACATCCAGCTTTCTTAATATCTCATGTGACATGCAACTTCATTTACAAAAAACTTAACTTTTTCTTTACTTTTGTTACCATACGTCTAAGTATAGTCATGTTATATGTCAATTTAATATAATTGTAAGCCAATATGGTGTAACTAGGACTTTCCACTCCAGTGTTAAATTAATGGGACTATAATGTCCAGAAGGAGGAAGCTGGTCATCCAGCTTTGCTTTGCCCTAGTGAGAACACAACACTGACAAGTAGGATCTTCTGGGACATAGTACTTTAGGGTAGCCATGGACTGATTTGTGCAGGTCCTTAGGTTCATAGGCCTGGAACCAAAGGGAAGCTATTTCAACTCAATATAAGAACTTCCTAGCCATGAGCCTTTACCTGACTCCTGACTCCCTAAGGAAGGAAAACACTACCCATCACTTCAGGTGCCCAGAGTTACTCTCAGTTGTCATCTAACACCTAGCTTAAGGTAGGGGGGTAGGGCACCTGGGTAGCTAAGTGGGTTAAGCCTCTGCCTTCGGCTCAGGTCATGATCTCAGGGTCCTGGGATTGAGTCCTGCA
>NC_081557.1:112018219-112018842 GCF_022355385.1 Mustela nigripes | reverse complement strand
TGTTTCCTTTGCCTTTGGAGACATATCTTGAAAGAAGCTGCTGTGGCTGATATCGAAGAGATTACTGCCTATGTTCACCTCTAGGATTCTGATGGATTCCTGTCTCACATTGAGGTCTTTTATCCATTTTGAGTTTATCTTTGTATACAGTGTAAGAGAATGGTCGAGTTTCATTCTTCCACACATAGCTGTCCAGTTTTCCCAGCACCATTTATTGAAGAGACTGTCTTTTTTCCACTGTATATTTTTTCCCGTTTTGTCAAAGATTATTTGCTTATAGAATTGAGGGTCCATATCTGGGCTCTCTACTCTGTTCCACTGGTCTACTCCACCCCCAAACTACTAGAACACATACAGCAATTCAGCAGCATGGCAAGATACAAAGTCAATGTACAGAAATCACTGGCTTTCTTATACACTAACAATAAAAATACAGAAAGGGAAATTAGAGAATCGATTCCATTTACTATAGCACCAAGAACCATAAGATACCTGGGAATAAACCTAACCAAAGAGGTAAAGGATCTGTACTCGAGAAACTACAGAACACTCATGAAAGAAATTGAAGAAGACACAAAAAGATGGAAGACCATTCCATGCTCTTGGATCGGAAGAATAAACAA